>NC_142770.1:17639812-17819812 GCF_988280905.1 Pimephales promelas | reverse complement strand
TTTCTTTTTTGGATCCTGTGATCGCAGTGGTGTTTGTCATGGAAAAGCTCTCAAAATGAGTGATCTTAACCTGTAAATGTTGAATGGCTAATTCCCGTTTGCTGTTGTCTTTTGCAGATGCTCGGGCAGTTCATCGCTCGAGCCGTTGCGGACAACATCCTCTCAAAAGGCTTCATAGACGGCTACAAAGGACGAGTAGACTGCGAATACGCCAGGTATGGGCTGTTTTACACACTGTGTGTGTTATCCTGTGTTCTTCTGCGAGTGTGACGTGTGTGTCTGTCTGTTTCACCAGAGCTGCTCTGGATCGCGCGGCTGTGCTGCTGAGAATGAGTCGATGGACCGGCCTTCGCATCGACAGCCTCTGGGGTTCAGGCGGCGGCCAGAGACCTGTCAATCAACTCATCAAAGAGGCAAGGACACACTCACACACTCTCACCGGCTGCGTTGCATAACACCGGAGATTTCACGGCACATTAAGCATCAACTCTGACGGATTGCATAACTGTTGTTGTTGCTGCAGGTTAACCTCCTGTTGAAGGAGTACCTGTTATCAGGTGACACCGTGGAAGCCGAGCGCTGTTTGAGAGAACTGGAAGTGCCACATTTTCATCACGAGTTTGTTTATGAGGTACTAACGGCTAGAAAACAGGCATTTCAAGCCTGATTCGGCTCTGCCTGATTATCTGTGTTGTCTTCAGGCGGTTATCATGGTGCTGGAGTCTAAAGGCGACAGAACCCTGCAGATCGTCCTGCAGTTGCTGAAGTGTCTGTGCGCCTCCACCGTCATCACTGTGGACCAGCTGAGACGGGTATGAGCATCGCCTGCTGGCCGTTTACAGTTACTGCAGCTTTAAAAGTGCCTCTTATCTGAATGGTGTCCTCTTACAGGGGTTTGAAAGAGTCTACCTGGACATGGCGGATATCAGTATTGATGTGCCGTGTGCGTATTCGTTCCTGGAGCAGTTCGTGGACCAGAGCTTTAACGCCGGGGTCATTGATAAAAAACTGCGGGACCTCTGTCCTTGTCGGTGAGTGAGTTAAGGTTTAAGACTTAACTTTGCTTTATTACTACATAAATATTTATTGTTATAATTACATCTATTGTGAATTGCAGTAATGTATGAAAATATGTATAATTTTACATGTTTTCTATACAAAAAAAAATTATGAATAGTAATGTAAAATATTCAATATATTACAAAATGTATTATTATTAGTATTTATTGATATTATATAACAATATATTTATAGTTGTAATATATAAAACGTATACCCAAATGAAATAGTTTTCCTTTTTTATCATATTTCCTATGAGATGTAAATAAATTATTATTTATTTATGAATAGTTGTAATACATCAAATGGTATTTATATTATTATTACATAATTTATTTGTAAGTTTTGCTTTTTTTTTGTCATATTTCTTATGAAATTTATGTTTATTATAAATATGTATCAATTGTAGTAATAAATAAAATATATGTATTTATCATCACATAATGTATCAGTATTTTTCATGTACCCAAATTAACTTTTTCTTAGTTATTTTTATTATCATTTTCCAACAGTTTTTTTTTTTTACAAATCACTTACATGAATACAATTTGAATATGTATGATATGAATGTAATAAAAAAAACTTGAAGTAATAAATAAAAATATATCAAATCAGGTATTAGGAGAGCTGTCCACATTTACTTATTGTAATAATTAATAAAAGATTTCCAAAATGAGTAAAATATTTGTTCTTTCTTCCTCAAAGAATATTTAATCTTTTCTAATTGTAAATATTGCGTTACGTCTCTAATAAGGTTTTGATGAGTAGGAGGAATTTTATTTTTCCAGTTTAGTAAAATTAGACGTCTGGCTAGCAACATCACAAAACACATTACATTAATTTGTGAGCTGTTCAAATGTATATCTGTATGTACAACACCAAATAGTGACAATACTGGATCTACTGGGACTCTAACATTAAAGGAATAGTTCACTTTTAAAAAAAACGTTTGCTGATAATTTACTCACCCCCATGTCATCCAAGATGTCCATGTCTTTCTTTCTTCAGTCGAAAAGAAATTAAGGTTTTTGATGAAAACATTCCAGGATTTTTCTCCATATAATGGACTTCAATGGGAACCAAACGATTCAAGGTCCAAAAGACAGTTTCAGTGCAAACTGTTCAAAGGGCTTCAAACGATTCCAGACGATGAATAAGGGTCTTATCAAGCGAAACGATCGCTCATTAAAAAAAAAAAAAATAACAAAGTTTAAGTTTAATGCACATTCTTGACTCTCCTGTTCGAACTCGTTCATCAAAATGAACAAATCTTTTTCTGAGTCATTTGATTCGTTCAACGAACAAAATGAACGAATTGACTCGGAAAAAGATTTGTTCGTTTTGATGAACGAGTTCGAACAGGAGAGTCACGAACGTGCATCACAGAACAGAGCAAGGCGACCATTTGAGCTTATAAAACGTAAACTTTTATTTATTCATTTTTTAAATGAGCGATCGTTTCGCTTGACAAGACCCTTATTCATCGTCTGGTGTCGTTTAAAGCCCTTTGAAGCTGTATTGAAACTCTCATTTGGACCTTGAACCGTTTGGTTCCCATTGGAGTCTATTATATGGAGAAAAATCCTGGAATGTTTTCATCAAAAACCGTAATTTCTTTTCGACTGAAGAAAGAAAGACTCGGACATCTTGGATGACATGGGGGTGAGTAAATTATCAGCAAAAGTTTTTTTTGAAAAGTGAACTACTCCTTTAACTTTGTTTACTTTTTAAAAATATTTGTACGCACCTAAATTAAATAGTTCTTTGTCATACTTCTTATGAAATATATCATTATTATTATATTAAAAATGATTGTGAACACCTAAATAAACGTACTAATAGTTTGTTGTTGTGGTCAGGGGCAGGAAGAGGTTCATGAGTGAAGGAGACGGCGGGCGGCTCAAACTGGACAGCTTCTGAGTCCAGGAGTCCACAAGCTCTTCCTGCGGCAGCTGCTCACCGGAGCTCTGTGTTTCTTTCAGTTGCTTGTATTTGTCATGCAAGTTTAAGTACTAAAAACTTTCCTCCTGTCAGAACACACGTTGTGACTGAAGGGGCAGGCACTTTTCAAATCCGAAGGAGATGTAGATCCCCCCTCAAATCCTTCTGATGTCACTTTTTAAGCTAATCCTGAAAGTGCCACACTTATGACGTAGTCATTCCATGTTTTGTATTCCCGAGTTCACTGCCACTCCTGTGCTCCAGTTAGCAGTGTTTGTAGACTTGCGGAGTTGTGTACATAGCTTTATAAGTGGGGGGCATGCAAGTTGGAAGCTCTTTCTCCCTCCTGGGCTGCTTTTTGTATGTTTATTTTCTCCTTGACTTTTCAAAGGTGTCATTTCTGATGGAAGGACAAAACTGAGCAACGCACAGCCGCTGGGATCATTTCACAGAAGTGTCAAGAACATTTATTTTTATATTTCAGTAGACTGGTGGATGTGAAATGTACTTAACTTACTTGCTCTTTGTTTAAAATCGTTAATAATAAAGTTTGTCATTACCGGTACTCACTTGGGAGTTATTTATTGATGGAGAGAATGGAGTACCACCATCAACTGTCCAATCAGCCAATCAGATTTGAGGGACAAGTTTACAGTTTGTGTCAAGTTTAGGCTTAACAGGGTGAAGTACTTAAGTGTCTGTGTTATTAACCTTTCATTACCCTCTGATTTTAGGGAAAAGCTATGGGTAGGGATTGGCTAAGGACTACATTTTGGGACACGAATGTTGATCCAGGACCATGTCTTACTTTGCAAAATCATGCTGAGCGGATGGACAGACAGATAGAGAGACAGATGGATATTTTTTTTTAATTCTTTTGAAAGTAGTCGTGCTCGTCAAGATCTTTTGGTTAAGAAATAATAATATTTTAATATATTTTAAAATGTAATTTATTCCTGAGATGGCAGGGTGTTCTTACTGAATAAAGTATTGATTTATTTAAAAAAAAAGAACATTTGAAGATCGATAAATATTTAAATAAGACATTAAAAAGTGGAACATATTTTTAAAAAGACAATATATAAAGGCATGTGGATAATCCCAATTCATGCATTAATTAGCTGCCATTTTATTCAAAGAAAATAAAATCACACACATTTTTACATTGAATATGAGAATATAGCCATTTCAAACAAAGCAGCAACTGTAGTGAACAAGCTTGCTGACATGTTTAAGACAGATCTAAAACTAAACTGCCTCTTTTAAATAAAAGTACATATCTAGAACACCTTATGAACTAAAGCATACAAAACCTCATACATATAGATTCTAGCCAAAGAACAAGTTAACCATCATACATGAGCGATGACTGTCTATTACTGTAAACTGTGCTGAAATGTAAACCCTACTCTGCTTTATCAGTCTGTTCCTTTAAACCCTGTTCTTGTTGTTTGATGATCTCCTGAGCTTCTTGCTGCATCTTCTCCAGTTTCTCCAGCGTCACGGACTTCAGAGGGAGCAGTTTGGGTTTGCACAGGACCATGGTGGGCACGTCCTCCATGGAAAGCTGACCTGCACGGATGAAACACAAAACTGACTGATAGACCTGTGTAACCCGCATTGGGTGACGTCGAGCTGTGGACGCTGCAGTTGTTCATCTCTGTCATGTTCACTCGGTTTGGAAAGCCCCGCACTACATCGACCACGAGCTTGCAGGCAAAACAAAACTACACCTGTGGAAAACTCACCTTGTTTAGGCAGAACCTCTCTAAACATTGACTTCACTTCAGGCATTGTGCTTCAGCAAGGTTCCTGTTAATGTAATGCAAAAGACTATTATATCCATATGGTTAATGCACTCTAAATAACGCAAAAAGGTTCGTGGATTTACCGTTTATCTCATCAGCTGATGTTATACGCACTTCCGGTTCAGCTCCGACTCGCACGCGCTGTGTTGATTCGTTGCTGCCGCCTAGCGTCAATCTCGTTGAATGTTTTTTTGCTGATGAAGGTGGAAATCATTTTCATACCGGTGGATAGTGTTCAACTTTTGGGTCCATTATTATTTTGTTGTTGTTTTTAATGCACGTAACGTTAGAATATTTTCACAACATTTAGACACATTTCTCCTCAGTTTGATTGTGTCACTAAACCACACATTTGTTCCAGAAAATATTTTATAAATTCGTCCATATTTCAGGTTTTTTTTTTTTGTATATATTGAATGAATTCTGTTATCTCCGTCCTCTAATTCACCAGCTGTTGATCAACGCCAGGGTGTTTTATTGCGTCTGCAATATTGTTGCTGCTAAATTTCCCAAACAGAAATAAATCTGGAGCTCCAGAAGTCTCGTGACGCGTCAGTGACGCGCGCTGGGGAGGGGAGCGTCGCGCGCGAGCTGCAGCGCTGCTGGACAGGAGGAGGAAACAAGGATGGTGGAGTCACACCTCTCAAGGTAAAGCACTTTAACGCACCGCGCGGTAGAGTCGCACCTTCCGCGGCGCGGGGTTTATCTTCGGAGCGATAAACGCGCGCGTTCGGCGGTCGAGCGCGACAGACGCGGCGCTGTGCGCGTTCAGTGGGTTTGAATGCGCTCTTTTGTTCATTCCCGGAATGGCCGCTGCTGCTTTATGTGCGTTCGTGTGTGTGTGTGTGTGTGTGCGTGCGCGTGCGCGCGCGCGCGTGTAGAGTGTGTGTAGAGCGAGAGAGAGTGAGTGAGTGAGTGAGAGTGAGTGTGTTTTCTTTTTTCACATATTTTGTAGGCTTGCGAAAAGAAAGAGAGAGTGTGTGGGAATAAAAAAGAAAGGTGCCGCGAAAGCCAAGTATGTGCGCGGAATGCGTCTGAGCCGCCAGACTGTAAACAAAAGACTGATTTGTCCCAAAATGGTCATAAAATCAGAGTCAACAAAGCTTTATTGGTACGATTGTTAACATTGACAACATTGCGAAAGCCTATAAAACATTTATAGCACACATATGTATTACAGAATATAAATACGTTTAAGTAAATAATGAAAAGAAAGACATTATAAAAAATGTAAAAGAAAAATATATATACAGTGTCAGTTCAACCGACAGTATTACAGCACGACTGCTGCTGCGCGCTCACGCGAACACACGGCTCTTTTGAATCGGATCTTTTCAATGAATCGAATGCATTCACAAAAGCCAAACTATTTGCTTTGCGTTATTTTTTTATTATTATTTTTTTGATAACCTGATGTCAAATACTAGTTTTAAAAATGCATTATTATTATTAAATTTATTTCAATTTAAAAGATTTTTTTCTTCACACTTTTATAAAATAAACTTATAAATGTCTGTTTAGAGGTTCCTGTTTAACAAATTAAACTATTTAGTAATTGCACTAATAAAATGTGCGACACTTTACGTTTACTCACAAATGATAGTGTAATACCTAAAAATGAATGTAAAGGGCATTCACTTTTGTTTTTGCTCTGCAAAATCTGGAATCTGCTTGTTCCAGTGAAAAGTGTGAGAGTGAAAAGGTGAATAATGGGAGTCACTTAACCACAGACATCTCTCCGACTTCGAAGATGAGACAGATTTAGTGTGCATTCAAGTCCACTGAGCTTTGCCATTTTTCAGACCGGGGTCATCCTTGCTGTCGCATACACACGTGCTCAAGGGGCCAAGACCACAAGTGTGGGTTTTGTGACAGGGACAACCAACAAAGAACGAGCCCTGTGTCCCAATATGCTTTCTTACTATTTAGTTGGCTAGGACTGTAGTGGATTGTCGTAAAAAAAAAAAAATGTAGGGCTGTGTTTGAAATCGCATTTGGTACTTGTTTTGAATAAGTTCTTTGTGACCATTCAAAACTATGTTCTAGTATGAATGCAATCTGGACGTACTATTCACCATCCATGTTGTCATTATCATGTGATCTACCAGGATCAGTTGCGTCACTTCACTGCCATTCATAAATCCTCTCCCAAAAGCCTCATGGGATAGTAAATTGTCCATCAAATGCACAATTCATAATCCCACCGGAAGAAGTAGATCAAGCAAAAACCTAGGACTAGTTCGCAAAAGTAGGTTTATAACTTATTTGTTAATATTTAATTAACGATTTATTTGACAGCAATGGCTCTAGAGGCAAAGTTGTTCACCATGAGGAGATCTATCAAATGATATGCATTTTGTGGGGATATGTGCAACACCACGTGATTACAGAGCCATAAAACTCGTTAGCGCCAACTAGTGGCCGATATCTTTCAAAATTCGTACAGACCTCCAGGGCCACAAGTTGAACATGCCCATCGAGTTTCGTTCCGATCGGCCTCCGTTAACCTTGCCTTATAGGTGCTCAAACTTCAATGGTCGATGGTGGCCATGTTTTTTTAGATACGCCAATATCCTTTTACTGTACGTTCAAACCGCCGCCGACTTGAGCTTCCAAAGCGGCCACAAGTCATTCATTTTCAATGGAAGCTGGCTTTTCTCAGCTGCAAGGAACGTCAAATTCCTCGGTGTCGCGTGTTGGGCGTTTTTTGAGCGTTTTGAGCGTCAATCTGAAAGTTGAAAGAAGCTCAACTTTATGGTAGCGGCACGCAGCGGCAAACGCCAGCAACCAACCAGAATAAAGACGTCCTTCACTCTGGCTGATTCCGAAACATATGATGTGAACTTTCGTTCCTACCAAAACATTAGTTCCTAGAAAATGGAGGAGAAGCTAATAATCCCTGTTGCTGGGTTTCCTATCATATATGTTATGACGTTGTTTGAGTCCGACGTCTTCTCCGCAAATACAGTAAAGTAGCACCAAACACAACAACTTCGCGATTTTCCATAATGATCCAGTGATGCACATTTGAGAATGAGCGCAACTTTTATTTGAAATATTTACGAACGCTCGTTTTAAGCGGTAATGCAATTCATTTGCTCACAGTGACAACGATTTGACCAATTGCACTAATGCAAATAATAGTCTAATGCAAATAATAATAATAATAGCTAATTATAATTTTTTTCCCCGACCAAATGTGACCAAAACGGTTATAAAAATGCTGTCATTATAAAAGGTTTCTTCAATGTATTGCTTGTTTTTTCTGTTTATTACATTTCATGTTGTGACTCTTCTCTTCTCCCTGCTACGTCAGAGTGTTCAAAGCGTCCAAAGCGTCAACGAGCTTCCCTGTGCTTTTTGACAAGCGTCTTTGACAGAGCGGCCAGAGCTTCTTTGATGCTCAAGTCGGCGGCGGTGTGAACGTACGGTTAGACATACATGGTTACTTGCACCAAGACACTGCATACCAAATTTCAAGTCATTTAAAAAACGGTCAAGTCTTTGGGCTTGTTGCCTAGTGCTGTGAATTCGGATACTCTCGTCATACTGTGTAGTAGGGAAGTTTTTCATTTCGGATGCAACCTAGGACTGGGAATTGGTGCATCAGTGATTTGGTGTTCTCAAAAAATGGAGGCAGGTGTACGGAACTTGCAGGGGAGGGGGTTTAAAGTCAGCAATGGAACTTTGCGATTCATTTTTTCCCCCCTATTGGGGTGTATATCCGAAAGAAATGCTTCTCGAACAAGAAAAAAAAAATTAGGGCGGGACTTGTTTTTTTTAGAGGGAATTGATTGGATGGTTTCCCAGACAGCAAACTGACATCGAATCAACGTGGAAACGACGTCTCTCATGACATTGAAACAACGTTGATTTTGCTCATCGAATTAACGTTGAACCAACGTCAGACGCGACATTCTTCAAAGCTAAATGAAAATCGAAAATTGGTTTGCTTTCATAACGTTGAAACAACGTGTAGATTTCAAGTTGATTTTCCGTTAGTTTTGAAAGAATGACGCGTCTGACGTTGGTTCAACGTTAATTCGATGAGCAAAACAATGTCAGATCAACGTTGTTTCGATGTCATATTTCCACGTTGATTCAATGTCAGTTTGCTATCTGGGTTTGGTTTGCTTGGTGTGATTGATAGATTCCTCACGTCAATAAACACGTCATCATTTTGAATAAAGATTATGATTATTTTGAATAATTAGTGCAATATTGTCAGTTTTGATTTAGTTATGACTGAAATGATTCGTTATGACATTTCATCTGATTCTTTAAAACGAACCGTTCGAAAGAACCGATTGATGGAAAAGAATCGGACTTTCCATCACTAACGCACGCGCACACGCACGCACGCGCACGCACTCGCTGCGGATTGAGCTCTTCCCGCTTTGAGCTCGAGCTGATCCGAGTGCCGTTTGGCGGATGACAGTTTGTTTTCACAGAGGGCCTGTATGAAAAGAAGAACGAACATTTAAGTCCTCAACTACGGGACATTCATCGCTTTGTCGTCAAGATGAGGCCGCTTATTCCAAAATGTACGAGTTTGGTGAGAAGTGTGAGGTGACATTTGTCTTTTGTGGTGTTTTTTCTTTTCTTTTTTCTTTTCTTTTTTTTTTTTTTGTGGGAGCTCGCGCAGGGCTAATGCTGCTAGCCTGTTAGCCGCAGCTGAAGGGTGGCTAATGCTAGCAGAGAGATTTCCTTATAGCCAGCTTTCAAGCTACCCGTATATTCTGTCATATATCACGACACAGCGAATGTGCTCAGATTATTTTCGGTTTTTTAATCTTTTGAAACCTATATCATCGTAGTCGGTATTGTTGTCATTATGTTTCTGTGTTTTAACAGCAAGGAATGTTTAGCTAGTTAGCCATATCAAAACAGACGCTTTGTACTCTGAGCCCCCTCACACGTCAGATTTTTTTATTGCTTACTATTTTAAACGTTTTATTATACATGTAAATGTGCTGTAGGATGATAATCTGGTCTATTGTTATGCGAAATTGGGAATTTGCATCTCTTCCTGTCCCGTTGATGTGCAGGGTTACATATGTAATTTAGGCCCTAATCTACATTGGAATTCATTCACTAGTAGAAGTTATAAATCTAATTCAAAGCTTTTGATTTGTTATTGTTGTTGTGGTTTTATTGTGTACCTGTGTGCTGTCAGATCTCAGAAAGACTATTAGCTACATTCTTGCATAGAATGACAGTGAAATTGTTGTTAAAATGTGTCTGTGAGATTAAATAATAGTCTTTAATTTAGGGATATTTTGTCAGGTAAAATGCCCTGTTCTGATTCGACTTTTTCGTGTGTGTTATTTGTAGCATGTGCACAATTGCATCTGTAACCTATTTAAGCAGAGTTCTGTGGGTTTGGTGGCCTTGTTTTAAAGCCAACATCCTACAGTGGAGCTGAGCGAGTGATATTGTCATATTTAGCTAAATAAATATGTCATGACTCATAAACTAATGAAGACTTTATACATCATCCCAGTATTGCATTCAGTCATGCAATTTTGATGCTATGGTAAACAATTGTTATTTTCTTCTGTCTTAGTTGGCATTCCTGTGCATTTCAGGATCTGTTTTATAAATATCAGATGCATCATCTCTCCGAGCTGATGTAAGTATGTTAGATGTGTGGTAAGGGAGGAAAGATGTATTTTTTTCCTGCGGTCGGATGTAAGATTAGGAGAAAGTTGTGCAGGATGACCCCTGCCTTACTGTGCTGTTCAACAGTCTTCGCCCACCACGCACACATCCAGAATCTTCCCGGTTTTCTTCATATTTACTGTCCTGGTTTTTTTTTTTCCATGCACTTGGTGTCATTTGAGATGCACTGTCCAACCGCTGATAATTATTATTGCTGATGATCAATGGAATAATCTTTATATTGTTTTGTCTTTTGTGCTGGCACAATGAGTTTCCAATCTAGACTTGTAGTTTTACAGAATTATAGATTTCGAAGTGGTGCTTTTGTAATTGAGCTTTCAGTTAAAGGGATAGTTTACCCAAAAATGAAAATTGTCTTCATTTAAGCAAGAAATGTTGAGGATGGGAGGAGGATCTAGTATTCACTGCCCTCTCAGTCTGTTGTCAAATGTTGATGATTTTGGGATACAGATTTTTGCAGATTAATGCAGTTAGAAGATTTCAGTAATAAATCACACATAATTGTAAGAGCCACACTAGCTATGTTTCTATCCAACTTATAGCAACATTGGAATATCTCATAAAACATTTGTGAATAAAGCAGCATATCCATCACAGGTGTTCAAGAGAACAAAATTGTGACTTCCCTGGAAATTGGCTAAATATCTGTAATGAAAATGCAACTGGGAAGCCACTGTGACTTTTTTTTTCCTTCTTCATAAAAGATGATAAATGTTGTCATGTGTTCGGAGGCGGATACCTTCGTTTGTTTAGGAACATAATCATGCGAGACAGTTCTGGTATTGTGAAAACCCTATCTGGCGATACTAAGATAAAGTAGGGCTGGGCGATTTCTTTCTGATTAATTAAAATGTAATATTTTACCATGATTTTATTATTTTTAAATCGAGAAATTGCTTTTTTCAATAAAAATGGTTGCAAACTAGGGCTGTCAAACGATTAATCGTGATTAATCGCATCCAAAATGAAAGTTCGTGTTTACATAATATATGTGGGTGAACTGTGTATAATTATTTTATATATATATAAATATACAGACATGCTTGTATATATTTAAGAAATATTTTTTTTATGTCTATACTATAAATAGATTTATATATAATTTATATTATATATAAATATTTTATATATAAATAATATTTTTATTCAAAAAATATTAAAAAAAAGCATTAATAAAAGCATGCTCAAGCAGCGTGAGCGGAGAAAAAAAACAAAGCAGATTGTGATGACCGATGAGGATAAACGAGCGAAAAAGAAACAATTAGACAGAGCCCATTGACTCAGTGTCAAAACTCTAGCTGCGTACGTAGTAGGGCTGGGGTAAACGATTATTAATTAAACGATTAGTTGGGCGATTATTTTATCGATTAGTCGACTAATCTAATGACTAATTGGACGACTAATATAAAGAATATTTTTTTCTGCTGCTCCTGCTTACTAGCCTGTGCGTTCACGGCAGGCTCCGCTGTGGAGGTAGGGCTGTAGCGCAGCAGAGAGCAAGGGGGTGGGACCTGTAAGTTGTGCTTGTTCAAATTTTCAAAATCAACGTTTTCTCAAAACTCCCTACTGCAGCTTTAACGTATTTTTATGATCAGTGCTCGAAGTGGGGCGGTACACCGGTACGCAGTACCAGCACTTCTACATTTTACTCTTAAGCATACCTGCACTGTTTCTTGCATACCGCTACTTCTGGCATGATGCCGCTACTCTATATACCACTTATTTACACTGCACATTGCGGCCACCGCAATCGTGATCAGCGTGTGTTTTTTCCGGTTCGCATGTTAATCAGTGAGTGCGTTCATACCGTGCAGAGGAGCGGCACATGAGCAGCAGTGAGGCGCGGGTTCGGGCCGAGTCTAATTTTGTTGTGCTACGCTCATTTAAAGTGAAAGCACAATTTTAATGGAGAAAATAAATATGATTTCACACAAAAAGTGCCCAAAATGCACAGAATTTGCATTTAGTGTTTTTTAACAAGAACTGGAGTTGGCTACGTCAGAAAAGAAAATGATGACTCAAAAATATTTATACAAGATTTAGCCATTTAAACTTGATTATTCTTAATTATTCAGTTTGGGTAAAACTATATGTTTTATAAATAAATAAAACAAGCAAACTAGTCAGAAATTCTATAAGCTTTCTTTTAGTTTACTTTATGTAATAGCCTACACAGACAGGTGCCCAAATCAAACCCGAGTGTACTTTTTTTGTATTTTTTATGTGTGTTGCCTTGTAAACGTATCGAAGTATGACTGAAAAGACAATATCAGAGCTGTTTTCATGGTGTTTTTTTTTGTTGTTTACCATTACATGCAATTGTTGTAAACCTCCAATCTTAACAAACTTCAAGAATCAAGTTTATTAATGACCAACTTCTAAAAAGAGAATGTTTCTTTCTAAAGAAATGCACGCACACGCACGCACACACACTACTTGTTTAAATACATTTATGCTGTTAATAAATAACAATAAATTGTTTTTGTACCTGCAATATTTCCAAGTTTTGTTTTTCACTGTAGAAATTTAATTCAAATGTCATGATTTGCCAATGCAAGAGAGTACCGGCACCTTTCCCCCCCACTTCAAGCACTGTTTATGATCAATTTATTGCTGTCACTTTTGAGTGCTTCTGGCAACCATTTTACAGTTTACCATAGTCCATGTTTCAAAAGCCTTTTGTTTTCTGAATACTTATTTATTTGGATGGGGTTCCGTTCATATTTGGATATTGATCTGCAAATGTTTGTTTTGTTTTCCTCTTGCCTCATAGCAGACCTGTTCTGTGAAACCAGTGTCTTGCTCAGAAGTGGCTTTTCTGCGAAATATCGCAGCCTTGGGATTTCTAGGCAGCTTATCTGAAGTCGCCTCTGATTTAAAGGAGATTTCACGCTATAAGAGTGTCAGCATCTAAAGTTGACAGTGGAAACATACAGATCCCACAGTAAATCAAAGGCTTTGAAGTGCCTCACAAAGTGACCTGTTTACAATTCAGTCAAAGCATTTTCCATGGACACAGGTCAGCAGAAACTGCTGCAGTTCACTTTGGGGACTCCACTTATCTCAAGAAGTAAGCCAGATCAGTAGGTGGAAGGTCATGAAACTGAAAGTTATTTTGTCTTCTCTTCAGGTGACCTCAGTTCCGCATTCAGTGGTAGTGGAGGTCAGTTAATGTATGACACATTGCTGTCTTAATGTGTGGAGTTTGGTGCACATGCCATCTGTCAGTATCTGTCAGAGTGTGCGTCTACACATTGCTATATTGTTATTGTAGACGAGCTGAACTCTTTGGCCGTAAAGGTCTTCTGACCTGCGGGAGGCCTGAGCTTTGAAGGGCACTCCCAAAGATTATTCCCAGCGCCATTAACCTTTCTGCTGCTCTGATCTGAGCTTGGACTCGGCACACGCACACACTTCAACTGCACATTGAATTTCACAATACAGGGCTGAGGAACACATGCTTATGCAAAGATTGCATCTAACAGAGTACTGAGGCTGTACTGATTCGGTTTGGTTGACGTTTTTATTGGGATTACTGAGTGTTGAATGTCATTGGTGATTTAATGAACATTGTGAGACACCTGGCATCTCACGGGTAAAGGTGG
Organism: Pimephales promelas; assembly: GCF_988280905.1. Classification (NCBI taxonomy): domain Eukaryota; kingdom Metazoa; phylum Chordata; class Actinopteri; order Cypriniformes; family Leuciscidae; genus Pimephales; species Pimephales promelas. The sequence continues at coordinate 17,805,717 of NC_142770.1, read as the reverse complement.
TTGATGGAAACCTGATGCAAAACTGCTTTATATTTTTGAGCAGGTGAACAGGGGTCTGTGTACAAAAGTGTACAGAAAAAGAAATGTATTAAAGAATTTATTTTGGGGCCTGTCATGGCAAACGTGCTCTTATGTGCAGTGGGATTTTATTTTTGTTTATTCTAAATTGTAACAACTTTGATATTAATTCTTGATATTAATATTTGAGTTTAATTCTGCTCCCTAAAACCCAATCAGAAAGTCATTTGGAATTGTTAAACTATGTTTAATTTCTTTGTTAATATGTCGTTATCGGCTGATAATAGCTTTATATAGTTTGATCGGTGGTCTCTATAAAGGCCTATCAGATACAAAACTCACGTGACAATTTTTCCACTACATTAAAGTCCCTTTCAGGCAAGTCATTTCACTCGGCGACTATCTTTGAAACGGCTCTATCGAGCTTCTGTATGTGTGTGTGCATTACAATGCAGAACGGGAATTAAATAACGTGTACAGTAAGCTGTTTAAAACGTGCTTTCTCCCGAAACCTGATCCATTTTAAGCATCTACATAGAGTAATAAAACATCTTATGGAGTGCTCTGAGTATGTATTTATTTGTCATTTTAACTGTTTGGACACAGAGCTTTAAAGTGGACTTCCAAGATTTTTTATCTTGTGTCCATGCCCAACATGACATCATGACTTTTGCGTAAACATACACGCCACTTTCGAGTCAGGTGGCGTGTTATCTCTACGCATTTTGAGCTATCCGCGTGTTTGCGTGTATGTCTACGCTATTAACGTCCGCGTCATTCCGCGTGTCTGTACACGACGTCAAATCTCCAGTCATAAATGCCATTAACCCCAGTGACGGTTAAGTTTAGGGACGGGGTTGAGGTAAGTCATATATTTATATAACGTTAAGTCAACGGCGTTCATTAACACGCTGAAAAGCAATTATGCGTCTAGCACGCCAAAAATGGAAATACGAATTGCCGCGTCATACACACGCTACTTCATGACATCGGTCTGCCATGCCGTGTGTCCATGGCGTAAAATGAGGGCGTAGGGGAAGCGGAGACTTGACTATATATGGAGGCGTGTTATTCTTATGATGATCGTTTTCAGCCGCGGGATTTATCAAGGGCAGGCATTGCGTACACCTGGATTTCAAAGGTACGCACAGCTTCATAAATCAGGCGGTGAGAGGAGTGCAAACATAATCTTACGCCAACCCGCAAGAATGATAAATGAGGGCCATTATATGACACTCATATCATTATAACACACGCAAATCATTTTTATGCAATCAACGTCATCAATGTGTCAACCTACTACTGTCAACCTGATAGAAAGAAAATATTTTCCTGAGTATTTGCTTCAGTTACAATATAGTATTATAGGAAGAAACTAGCCTGGTTTTGTCCACACCCTTAAAATGAATCTAATGCATTCTTATCAGTGAAACGCTTTAAGCCTTTTCCCATTGTGAAAGCTTAGTACCCTATATAATTTTTCTTGCAGGCTAGTTAATATTTTCCCGCACATCCACCAGTAAAGGATCAACTGATGCATCGCCGAAAGAGATTTGAGATTTAATTGCTCATAATTGCCTCAAGTGGCTGACCATTGACGGCCTGAATGACTTGATGCTGCTTCTTCCTGTAAGCGTTTGTGGTACAAGCATACAGGAAGGAACTGTATGTTTATTAGATAGCAGCTCACATTTGCGTCATCGAGGGAAGCTCTTAAAGACCTTTTCTCACATCCGAAATTTGAACGACACTTTGTCTGCAAGTCATTCTCGTCTTTGGGGCATTGTGTGTCTTAACTGAAACCGTTTGTTTTGTTCAACAGCCAAAGGATGTGAATCCCGGCGACCCGTCTGTGTAGAACAGCTCTAGCCGAGCCGAGGGAAAGATTGCCGTTCAAACAAGCATGAGGCTGCTGGCCTCGTCGCCACACCGACTACAACACACACGCGTCGCCCCTATGGAGTTTTAACCCCTGCAGGAGTACAGGCTGCCTCGGTCCACCGACACGGGTATGTATGAGCACACACCGATATAACCCTTTGGTTCTGCCCTTGAACAACGAGCAAAATACTAGAGCGATAGAAAGAGATCGAGAGACTGAGGGTCCCATGTGCCATTGGGCAGCGGGGCTTTCGCCATGAGCAGTACTCTGGGCAAAGATAAAGACTCTAAGGAGAGGGAACCCAAAGCTGAAGGGAAATCCAAAACCAAAGGGAAAGATGCCAAAGACGGGAAGAAAGACACGAGCGGCACTTCGCCCGCGGTGGCCTTCGCGGTGGACAGCACGATAAAGCGGCCCAACCCGCCGCCTAGCACGCGCAAAAAATCCAGCAACGCGGAGGTCATAAAGGAGCTGAACAAGTGCCGTGAGGAGAACTCGATGCGCCTGGACCTGTCCAAGAGATCCATCCATCTCTTGCCCTCTTCCATTAAGGAGCTGACCCAGCTGACCGAGCTCTACCTGTACAGCAACAAGCTGCAAAGTCTGCCGTCCGAGTTGGGATGCCTGTCAGGACTGGTGACGCTGGCGCTCAGCGAGAACTCTCTCACCAGCCTGCCCGACTCGCTGGACAACCTGAAGAAGTTGCGTATGCTCGACCTGCGGCATAACAAGCTGCGGGAGATCCCGGCCGTGGTGTACCGCGTCACCTCCCTCACCACGCTCTACCTGCGCTTTAACCGGATCACCACCGTGGAGAAGGACATCAAGAATCTGTCCAAACTCACCATGCTCAGCATCCGAGAGAACAAGATTAAACAGCTGCCCGCGGAGATCGGTGAGTGCTTGAAACTATTCCCTTTTTTTCATTTCCTGAAAGATGTATATAATGGCTGTATTAATTGATATTGGATTGTGTGTGTGTGTGTGTACAGTCGTGCTTAAAATTAACGGTATCCCTGGTAAATATGATCAAAATTGTCTTTAAAAAAACAAATCTGCGTCGTTTATCCTTTTGATCTTTCATTAACCTTTCATTGAAGTAAAAGATTTGAAAGTGGGGTGGAAATTACATTATGAAATAAATGTTTTTCTCACACAATTATTGGTACCCATCTCTGAAGTATATTCCCATAAATGTTTACCTTTTTAGCACATCATCAATTGTCTAGCTATGACTTCTGTTTTCACAGGAGTTAAAATATGAGGCCAACTTCCCCTAATCATCCTTCACAATGAGTAAAACCAAAGAATATAGTTCTGATGTGCATCAAAATATTGTCGAGCATCACAAAATAGAAAGACGCTGTAAGAAAAATAGCTAAAGAATTGAAAGTCCCACTTCAGTTGTTTTACTTCAATGAAAGGTTTGATTTCTGGCAATTTTTTGAATGAAAGATCAAAAGATAAACGATGCAGATTTATTTTTTACAGACAGTTTTGATCATATTTACCAGGGGTGCACCGTGCCATTAATTCTGAGTATGTGTATGAATAATTGTGGCCATTTATTTTTTTTTCTTTCATTTTTTCTTTATTTTTCCAGTGATTTTCTTTCAATTCTTTTACTTATTCTTTCTTTCTTATATACATATATATACACACACAGTATTAGTCATTTGGCTGTTATATATGGAAGAGGATTAGGGCCAAGCAATAATAAAAAAATAAATAAAACCATCTCGAGATTAAAGTCATTATAAGGCGAGATTAAACTCGTTAAATTTAGAGAAAAAAAGTTGAAATACAGTCTTGAGAATAAACTCATTAAATATTGAGAATAAAGTCGTGTGTCGAGAAAAACATTGTTCGATTTCGAGAAAAAAGTTGAAATACAATCTTGAGAATAAACTCATTAAATATCGAGAATAAAGTCGTTGTGTTTCGAGAAAAAAAATCGTTAGTTTTAGAGAAAAAAGTCGAAATACAATCTTGAGAATAAAATTATTAAATATCGAGAATAAAGTTGAGAAGATCGAAAAAGAACACCTCGAAAGATGGTTTTATTTTTATTATTATTTCTTGGCCCTAATCCTCTTCCGTAGTTATCAGCCATAACATACAAATAATTATTGACATAGCATAGCATAAAAATAATGATTGCCTTATTTCTATATGTTGCCTGTTCTGGGAGTTTTTGGAGTCCGGGTCTTCTGACTGGTTAACAAATCTGACCATATTCTATTTTCTATTGGTTTTTATAAAAATATAAATATATAGTGTCATTCCATTAAATCTCTTGTAAGTATAAACATTGAGTGTTCATTTGCGATGATTCTGCTGGCTTGTGTTATAGGTGAGCTCTGTAACTTGATTACGCTGGATGTAGCCCACAACCAGTTGGAGCACCTTCCTAAAGAGATCGGCAATTGCACTCAGATCACCAACCTTGACCTGCAGCACAATGATCTTCTTGACCTACCTGAGACTATAGGTGAGGATCTGCTCATGGTTGGAGGCTAAACAAAAATTGTACTCTACAGTTCTGCTTTGGGGAAATGTGTTGGTTTTGGGAGCATTATTAAGTATAATCTAATTAATTATAATCTGATCAGTGGAGGAAGTATGCCTATATGCCTGTGTAAATACTAGAGCAACAGTTTTGGACCACAGACAACACATTTGGGACGAGATTTACTAAACAGGACAATTTAACGTGAGAGTGAAATCTCATAAAAGCGCAGATGGGAGTGAAATGTTTGCTTTAAAGAACACAGCCGGATCATTTCCATAATGACCAACACAATCTACCAAAAGCAGTGCATATTAGCATTTGATTTATGTCGTGCTTTTTTGGGGCGGTAAATAATAGCGCAAATACCAGTAAATTGACTAGCACAAACCTTAGTAAATCCCCTTCCATTTAAATACTCTCCTCCCATAAATACTGCGTCTGAAAGGGAAACTCCTTCAAATTCATATGCAATTGGATCGACTGAAATAACCCTGTCAAGCCTTTTCAGGGCTAATTTTTCACTGCGGGAAACAGTTTTTATCGCCAAAATAGAGTTTGCGCTGGCGCGAGCTGTTAGTAAATCTGGCACTTGAACCATAAACTTAAACATATCGGTGGCATTTCTCACATTAATTTACTGTTTCAGGTAATTTATCGAGTATAAACCGTCTGGGTCTGAGATACAACCGCCTATCAGCAATCCCTCGATCTTTAGCGAAGTGCCGCGAGCTGGAAGAGCTCAACCTTGAGAACAACAACATCTCTGTGTTACCAGAGGTGAGGCTTGCTTCTGCTCATTCCAGTCTTTAAACATTTTCAGTCTTGCATTACTTGTCAGGGTCTCGTTTATGTATATTAATCGATCCCTGTCTGTTCCTCCTCAGGGGCTTCTGTCCAGTCTGGTGAACCTGACGAGTCTGACGTTGGCGCGGAACTGTTTCCAGTCTTACCCAGTGGGCGGCCCGTCGCAGTTCTCCACCATCTACTCGCTCAACATGGAGCACAACCGTATCAACAAGATCCCCTTCGGCATCTTCTCCCGAGCCAAAGTGCTCAGCAAGCTCAATATGAAGGTGATTGTTCACAGCTGAAGATATGTAGGACACAGGCTTTAACTGCAGAGCAGAATAATGGTAGAGGCTTGTGGGTAGGCTGTTGTCATGGACCGACATTCAGTTAAATGTGAATAAATGTGAAAAACACTACCATTCAATGTTTTTTTTTTTTTTTTTTTTTACAGGACAACCAGTTAACATCTCTTCCACTGGATTTTGGGACGTGGACCAGTATGGTGGAGCTGAACCTGGCAACAAACCAGCTTACAAAGATTCCAGAGGATATCTGCGGACTTGTGTCTTTAGAGGTGACCTCATGTTCTCTATTTTAACAAGAATTTCATGATGGCAAACCCATTTTTGTCATGTAGTTAGGTCTGTGTTTTGACTCTGTTTTTCCATTGGTTCCTTCAGGTCCTCATATTGTCCAACAATCTCTTGAAGAAGTTGCCTCATGGGATTGGGAACTTGCGGAAACTACGAGAGCTTGACCTGGAGGAGAACAAACTGGAGTCCCTCCCGAACGAGATTGCCTACCTTAAGGATCTGCAGGTTGGACATTTGTCTACACAGGCAGCTGACTAATACCGTGTACATTTTTTATTTTTTATTTTAGTTGGGTGAAACTTTGCAGAACTGTACGGAGCACCTAAAGGGACATGATGATGTAAAATAAAATAAATTGGAGGAAAAATGTTCATTTAATGCATTTTATGTATTTCGTTCCCCCGTGAAACTTTTGCTCACAAAAGCATTGAAATACAGTTCTTCCTCCCACCTCATATTAGTTCTGTGTTCTAATAAGTTCTGTGAGCGAAGTTTCTTGGGTAAATACAAATACTTCATGAGAGTACACAAAGTGTGCACAAGTTTTATGGGGGAACGCAATTTTTTTTAAAGAGAACGCAAAACTTTTACAAACAGCCGCAAACTTTTTTGAGGGAATGCAAATGCTTTGTGAGATTGCTAAAGTTTTACAAGAAAACGCAAACATTTTGCAAGAACCTAAACTTTTAAGAGTGAATGTAAAGCAGGGGTTTCCAACTTTTTTTTTTTTTTTTTTTTTTTTTTTTAATGAAATTGGCCAAGAGCTAGACAATGTTATACAATACTTAAATCACTTTAAACAACTCTCATATGAACAACTATCCAAACTGTTTTACACCTGAAAGCATTTTTGTAGCCCTATATATTAGGGGTGGTTAATCTGTCTGATTTCCTGATTCGATTCGATTACGATTATTGAAGTCCTGATTCGGTTACAGTCGATTTTTGATTATTTACGATTCTCGAATACCGATTATTGATTTTCCATTTCACAACAGTAAACGAAAATACACTAGACCAACATATGATTATATTAGCAGCAGCAACATTTTGGTATTAATTGCACTCTTTATTTGTTTGATATTCAATGAAAATGTAATTATGGTTAGTGAGGACATGCAAACATGCTTGTTGTCTACTACTTAGGCAACTCAATATATTTAAATAATTTTTTTTTCAAAACCAATTGTGTTGCATTATAATGCAAAGCTCTTGGTTCTATTAATTGACAGCATTAAAATGCATTTTGTGATTTCCTTCAATTGAAAATCTTTAAAGCAAGTTTGGGGGACTTGAAGGGCACCTGATTCAGAGAATCACCCAGAAATTCAAAAGAACAGCATTTATCTGAAATAGAAAGCTTTTTAACATTAAACAATAGTGTTCAAAAGTTTGGAGACGGTTAGAATTTTTATTTAATTTTTTGGGCGAAAGAAAAAAGAAATCTACTTTTATTCATCATGGATAAATTAAGTTGATCAAAAGTTACAGTGAAGACATTTATAACGTTACAAATCAATTATCTGAATCTTTTGTGTGTGTGACTAATAAATACTTAATACTTTATGCTTTAAAAGTACAAAGTAATGACCCATAAAGAATAAACGTACAATATATTTTATTAACATTGCAAAGAACTATATTTTTATATATAAAAAAAACCTTTTTAAAAAAGAAAAAAAAAACATATACTACAGTATATGTACGTCACTCTTTAATGTCACAGGACAAAACAGAATCAGAGAATTCTTTATATATAATCAGATAATTGAAAATAGTACTTTGCATACTGTTAAAACACAACTATAGTGTCATATATAGTGCATCATAACTAAGATGAAAATGTATGATTATACATTATACGCGTTTTTCTGGAGGGACTGATAAACTGATCACAGTATTTCGTTCAAATGTGCTGGAACGGTTCAGAAAGTACTGATACTACACTTAGAAATAAGTTCACAGAGTTTTATTTCGAAAACCAACAAATAACAAATCAAATTAACATTAATATTCCCTTTTTGTTTGCATAAGCATTAAAATAATAACATTAAAAATAACGGCCAGAACGCAAAAGCATTGAAGTGTAATTTTTCCTTCCATCTCGATTGTTTCGCATCCCCATGTCCCATTTAGGTGTACTCTGTTTTTTTCCCTTCAGTTTGTTTGTGGATAGGGCATTCCCAGAATGCACGGCAACAAAGGACACATGATGAACTGTATGGATGCTGTTATACTATTTGTTTTGGTTATGAAACTCATTTCAAGCATTTATTTGCAGAAACTTGTGTTGACCAATAACCAGCTGACCACTTTGCCGAGAGGAATCGGTCACCTGACCAACCTGACGTACCTGGGCTTGGGAGAGAATCTACTGCAGCACCTACCCGAGGAGATCGGTACGACCTCACCCACCGCCCTCAAACACACTCATGCTACGTTCACACCGGACGCGAATCTCGTGTCAAATTCGCGCCTGACACGTCTAGTTTGACGCTTGACCACTTTGTGTTAATTCACGTGTCAAGAGTGACAGAATCGAAATCCGGCCATTGTTTTTATGTCGACCGAGCATTCGTCGAGAGAGTCACCGCTCTGTATTTACTCTGGAGAGCAGAACAGCGGCGTGGGGTTCATCGTCCCCGTATATTTGTGTCCTCCAGACCCTTCGGAGGCGAACCGTTTGGCGAGTTTCACCATTTGCTCGCTCCAGGAGCTGCGCTGGATGACGGCCGCTGTCAGCGGTACTTCCGCCTGTCTCGTGTCCAGTTTGATGACCTGTTGTCCCGCATCTGAGCGAGGATCACCCTCGCCCTCATCCACCTAATCTAGCTGTCATTTATTTTTGTTTTGATGATCAATAGAGCCAGCCTTCAAAAGTTATTAACCTGTCCTGTGATTTTTTTTTTTTTTTTTTTTTTTTTCTCATGTCCAGACACGAACTTATGCACATTGATTGTCTTTACATCATAATACTTCATATAATCTAGATATGGAATGAATAACATTCAATACAAAATGAACATCTTATATAGAAATAATGTTTTAAGTGATAAAATATTTGCTTTGTTGTGCATAATCCCACCATGCATTTAGTCATATTAAAAAGTAATTTATTGAAGCATCCAGACACTTCACCACGTGAGCAAGCAGCTAGGCTCCTGATTGGTTAACGCGGCGCGAATTCACGGCAAAGTTCAGATTTTTCAACTCGGGCGGCAGACGCGAATTCGCGTCAAACGCGTGAATGTACAAATGGCACTAACTAAATCATTCGCGCGTATCGTGCTTTAACGCGCCAGACGCTCAATTCGCGTGAACTTGACGCGAACTCCATGCCTCATTCGCGCCGCAGGAATTTTTCCGCGTGTAACGCGTCTTTGCATTGACTTAACATTGAAATCATTCGCGCCTGATGCGCTATTCGCGTCCGGTGTGAACGTACCATCACACACATACGCAACTCACTCACAGCCTATTCCGTCCCACCCACAGGCACACTGGAGAACCTGGAGGACCTGTACCTGAACGACAACCCTAACCTGCACAGTCTGCCGTTCGAGCTGGCCCTGTGCAGCAAGCTGTCCATCATGAGCATCGAGAACTGCCCCCTCAGCCACCTCCCACCGCAGATCGTCGCCGGAGGCCCTTCCTTCATCATCCAGTTCCTCAAGATGCAGGGTCCCTACCGGGCCATGGTCTGAGACGCTCGCACACCGTACAAAGAGGAAACCCAATCGCCACGCGACCCCACCGTCCCGTCGCGCTCACTATACCTAGGACAAGAAACTGCGCAACTGGGTTCCAATTGATGGAGGAATCATAGCCAATTAGGTCCCCGTAGAAAACAACGTCTAGACTTCTGTTGCCAAAATTAATGTACATCAGTGATTCTGAAGAGGCGCTCTTAAAACGTTTCAATCATTTTGCCAATTTATTGTCGTCACAGGGGTTTTCGATGCCAGGAAACAGTTGTATGCAAAAACAAAAACATTTCTACAAGTTCGTTTTTTTTGCTGCTGCTGCCGCCATACTGTATGCGAGTGATTTGATTTTGATTTTAGCCAGTTTTTATTACTTTATTTTTTATCATCCCACAACCAAAAGGTTTTTTTTTTATTATTATTGTACAGAGGACCTGTTTAGAAGCAGTGAACAAAATTTAGTGTGCGTTTCTTTCTTTCTTTTTTTTTTTTAATTGTTGTTTTTATTATAGAATTGTGCCTATCCAGTGCAGTTGGGTGGTTTGTGTCTGAACATTAAATATTCAAGAGGTTTTTAATACAAAAAGAATGAATTTGCTAAAGTATAATTTATTGTTGATTATTTTGTCGGTCCCTTTTCGAAATATTCATTCCTGTTCGCCGTTTTAATTTTTTTCTGCGATGAATCAAAAATCACAGCAATCACGTCATGGGTTTATCAAGCTAGTGCGTCACCCTGGTATCGGTTGGGGGGGGGGTCTCGGTTTGTAATTGTTTACTTGTTTGCCATATCCAGTGTTGCGCTCTGCTTGTATCCTATTGGTGAGAGTCGCATCTACATATCATATCAGGTGCTGAACAATGCTAGCAGTTGAAGGCCCACGTTTACTGAGAGGAATGCCAAACGCCCATTCAACATCACTTAATTCCTTTTTCAATTTTTTTTATTCCGCATTTGAAGGATTTCCTGGTCCGGTTTTAAACTTCACCTCTTGATTTCTGCTCCAGAATATTAAACAACGGTTGGTCACTTTCTTTTGCACCGGTCACCCCTCTAATGCTGCTGCCTTTAATGCACTTTGTACTGATATTTGGCATCCTCTTCAAGTAAAAGGGCCGTGATATTTCATGTTACCGATTAAACATATGGATGGGGGCATTTATTATTATGATTGTTGTTTCTGAAGTATTTTATCTTTTATTTGAATTCATGTATATTTTATAGCAACGAATGAAACGGCAAATTCGAACGTCAACATTCTATTAAGAACCTTATTCTTCTTTCTCTTTATTAAATGTTTTGATTTAAACTTCTGTCCGACTAGTTTGTTTCTACACATTTAAAAAGAAACTCATATCACTTTCGCATGGTGCAGATCAAGTATTGCAATTAAAAACTGAAATGTTTTGATTTTTATATCTTTGTTGTTGTTTTAACAATGGAATTTCTTTTGGTTTAGTATTATATCATGTGACTGTAAATTTCCACCTCCACTAGTTTCTCAAGCCAATGCGTTGTTGGTGTTCTGTCCACGCTTTTCCTTTTCTTTTCTCTTCCATGTTCCCTCTCGCTCTTTTCCCTCGATCCGTAAAGACGTGTGCATTGGCAGCAGTGGAAAGGTTTCGGAGAGGCACTCGGCATTCGTGGGGCCATGAAAAGGACACAATTCGCTGCTTTTTTATCAACCAGCTGAACCTGTTGCTGCTTACGGACCTCCTAGAAACGTAACGCTGTAAGAGAGCCGGCCCCGTTACGGACTGGGTTCTCGGGCCGGTTCTGCTACAGACGAACTCCCTCTGGACCTGCTCGGCCGAGAATAAAAATACAAACATTGTAAAAAGGGCTTTCTCTGTTCATGCTTAACTATACACCAGAGGGATTGCATTCCTGGTTTTGTATAAGCTTAGAACTGTACATTTGTGAGCGTGTGTGAGGGAATAGTTAGATGTTCAAAATGGAATTATGATGTGACAATAAATGCCTTTGAGTACTTCAAGTGAGACGTGCATTAGGGACACGGCCTTGTGACGTGTCCCATTTAAGTTTAATTTTTTTATTTATGTGCCATTTATGCAGGAGAGTGAGGCTGGTTTTATGTGGGGTAACGGTATGATCGGTTCACAAATCAGGAATGTAGTCACTAAAACAGACAATGAAAAACGTAATTGTACTTTTGATAGCGAGTTATAATCAGCCGCGGTGGCAGTTTTTCATTTTAAATCTTGTGTTGTTCTGGTGAATCCTTATGATTGGAGCTTAAGGGTATGGTTTATTATTATTATTTTTTATAATGTCTGTGCATTGCAGCCATTGAAGCTGTATAAATGAAGTTCATATTCCATGTTTTTTTCTTAAACATAGGAATGTTCTATTTCCTGCTTTTCTTATTCTTTTGCCTTGCTATGTATAGAAAAAAGCATGTTGATTTTCTTTCTCTTTTTTTCGTTCTTTCTTTTTTTTTAAGATTCATATTTGTCTGGTTGTGTGGACAGGGATGTAAAGAAGTGCAAAAGATAAAAGTGTTGCTCTTTCGTAACTGCAAAATGTTTCTTTTTTATTACTCTTCATAGGGTATCAAGTGCTGTTGTGCGGACATGTCTAACATAGTTTTTTCTAGAAGAAAAAAAATAGCCTTAAAGGTGTCTCTCTTGATGTCTCTTTCTTTCTGACTGAGCCCGAACGGGTAACAGGACCCTCTTGCGTCAGATCAAGTCTTTGCTTTGTTAAGCATTCTTCAAATAAATGCTTATTTGACTGCCTTACGAATGTCAAATATGCTACTCTCACCTGACCCATCATAGCCAGTCCAGATCAACAATTTGCTTATATCAGAGAGAATATAAAACTATGAAAACTCACTTTGGCTATTTGTTTGCCTGTTAGACTGTCTATCTCTACCTGTTTGTCTCTATTTGTCTGTCTTTCTATCTATCTGTCTAGTCTCAGTAAGACATGTCTGAACGTGTTTACTGAAAATGTCTGTTTCATGAAAATGTCTTGACTTAAATATCTCATGATTTTTTTCGTCGTAATGTGAACGAAATGAGTTAAAATATATATATTTTTAAAATGTAAACATTTTTAACTGATTTGGTTTAAACTGATAAACTAAAGTAAGCGTCCGTCGTGCATGTGCACAACTCCATCATTCAATACTGGTTAATAAACTCCTCACGAAATAGACAGACTGAGGCCACTTTGAAGAAACTGAGATATACGATGGTTTCACATTTTCGTTCAGCATTTCCCATCAAGTTTGTGGAGGCTGGAGCCGGTGATACACGGCCCTGTTGTTCCCGATGCGGCCAATAGGGGGAGGCTGTAAAGACCGGTAAAGACACGAGCTGAGGAGGTAAATAATCTGCTAAAGTTGTTGTTTAGCTGCAACATTTATTATTTATAAACGATTAGCTAGATAAAGCTAGGGTAGGTAGATATCAATTCATGTCTATATATCATTTATTTCGAGAGACAAACAGTTCTTGAAGGTCAGGTTGATGTTCTCTCTGCCGTGACCATATTTTGATTACTAAAAACCAGGACACTCGGCCCCGCAAACAGATAGCGTAGTCAAATATACTCGAAGTTTACTCAAAGATGCCTTATTAATTTCAATACATTTAAAGTAGGCTATGCCTTCTCTGTATGGATAGAAAATTGTTATATTACGTAAGACACAAATTCAGATAGGCTTCTCGGGGCCTACCTCAACGTGTTTTATTATGACAGGTTTCAAAAATTATAAATGAAATAATGTCTCTTCTGTATTAGAAAAATAAATATATAAATCATAATTAACTAAACGAAATACCTCCAAATTGAACAAAAATAGCTCTCACAAACTTACGAAAACGAGCTATCTAGTTTTCTTCCTCTTGATCCTGTTTTTCTTCCTCATCCTCCTTGTTTGCCCATCTATATTTTGCTGCAGAGCTGATCTTTCCCAGCAGTTTTTTTGAAAATCAGGACATTTTCATCACTTCAGGACGGCCAGGACAGGACGTGAAAAGAGGACTTGTCCTGGGAAAACAGGACTGTTGGTCACCCTACTCAAACTTAGCTCACCACGTGTAGTTTAGCTGCCCCTTCTCCACTCTCTTTCAAATTAACTTTCTTTTTAATTTTCTTTTGTCTTTTGCTTGCGTGAGATTCTGGTAAGACCCTGTTTACTCCTTGCATTGAAACTGGTTTCGGGGGCAACAATTACAGTCCTAGAAAAGGGATAAATTGTGTTTGTCTTCATAAAATGCAATGTAGCTGTGTATGTTTTGACGACCAATGGAGAATAGTACAGCAGTTATTTCATCGAGGATCCATAAGATTACACGATGCATGTCTAATGGGCAAAATATATATGTAACTGTATATAAATAACCTACGGTAAATTATATTCTACAGTAGGTCGTGTATCATTACTTGTCATCTGATCCAATGTGTAATATTGTGGAGCGTTGATTGCGGTATCTTACATTTCCGGCAGGTGTCGCTGTTTCGCCGCTCCTGACTCCGTACTTCCTCTGCGTTGTTTCTCAGTTTCCCGTTCATCTCTTTTGCCTGGCCTGGTCCGTGAAAAAAACTATTTTGCAGTAACGTTTTCTGATAACTTTAGTGTTCCCACGGCCATTGAAAGCCTGGAAATGTGAGGGTTTTTTTTTTTTTTAAATAGCTGTTTTTCAGCGCTGGACACGTCATCGACACGAGGATCCCAGTGAGTGCAAATCTTTTTACTTCAGTCTGATCTAAAGTATCCAATCAGGTAGATATTCCTTTACTTTTTAGGGTAACATTTGGTTTGAAATTCACCTCAGCGTATATAAAACGATCTACTTAATGATCATAAACTACAGCATAATATGCTGTAGTTTATGATCAAAGTAGATCGTATTTAGTCTAGTGTTTGCACGTTGTTCATCGAGTTGATGATTATGCATCACTAGAACACAAGCACTTAGTTGATTCTCTCTCATCACTAAAACAGACTAATGGTTTAATTGATTTAAACAAGTCAGGCACGTCTAAAAAGTGTTTAAGTGGTTTTGAATGTTACTGGCGGCTGCTGCTAAGCAACGTCATGAGAAAGAGGGCGTGGCTCAAGGACAGCAGAATAATGAGGGTAGTCGTTTAGAACGCGAGCGAGCGCGCGCACTACTCATACTCTCTTCAGTAGCAGTGCAAGTCTCTCTCTCTCTCTCTCTCTTTCTCTCTCTCTCTCTCTCTCACACACACACACACACACACACACACAGCTAACACGATTAAGATCCTGCGCGCGCACAGCTGAGTTGAGCGCTGATGATGAAGCGCGGTCTTCACACGCTCCACCGAAGAGATGCGAGGAATTAATAATGCCGTTTTTGTCACGCCGAGCGACTTTAAAAAGACAAGTTACACTCTGAGGAAGATTTCTTGGATGGCTTAAAAAGTTTGTGTCGTATCAGGCTTTTCTTCACACTAAGGTAAGCTCCATTCCTGCTTTATCTTTTCCTGTTTTAATAATATGGTATTTCATAAACAAAGTATGAGAAAACATTTTTATTATTATTATTATTTGTTTTGATATTTAAAATGATTTCACTTTTTTAATTGCTTATCAAATCCATTTCTCCTTATTTATTTGAATAATACAATTTTCCTCCTTTTTTTTAGATGTCAAAGTGACCAAAAATGTCACTTTTGCTTACAATAATACAGAAAAAAATGAAGTGCCATAAACTGAATACATAATTTCAGTTGTGAGAGGAAAAGATCGTGATCGCAATGGAGTGTGACAATGCGACCAATGGGACAGAACAGCCGTACACCCTGCTAGTGGCCCTTCCTTTGAGCGTTCTGGTGGGGCTCCTCATCCTCCTCATCGTCTTCGGCAACGTGCTGGTGATCATCGCCGTGTTCACGAGCCGAGCCCTCCGGGCTCCCCAGAACCTGTTCCTGGTCTCGCTGGCCTCCGCCGACATACTGGTGGCCACTCTGGTTATGCCGTTCTCGCTGGCGAATGAGCTGATGGGCTCCTGGGTCTTTGGACAGGTGTGGTGCGAAATCTACCTGGCCTTGGACGTCCTCTTCTGCACGGCCTCCATCACTCACCTGTGCGCCATCAGCCTGGACAGGTACTGGTCGATCACGCAAGCCATCGAGTACAACCTCAAGCGAACGCCGCAACGAATCAAACGCATCGTTTTTATCGTCTGGATCATTGCCGCCGTGATCTCCTTCCCGCCTCTTATAACCATAGAGAAGAAAGAGGGGTACATCTGTGATATCAACAAAGAAAAATGGTACATTATTTCCTCTTCAATCGGGTCGTTTTTCCTGCCCTGCATCATCATGGTCCTCGTGTATGTCCGAATCTACCAGATCGCCAAGAAGAGAACCAGAGCGCCTCCTGGGGATCGGAGGAAAAAGGAAGCGGGGAAGAAGGACATCGACCCTCATGAGAAGCTCAACGGGGATCAGAACGTCGATCCGAACGACAAGGGCGAGTTAAATGGCATGGACTTGGAGGAATCGTCCTCCTCGGACCACAAGGTTTCCAATCCGTGCTCCCTCAAGAAGAAGAGCTCGAAGGGAAAGACCAAGCTGAGCCAAATCAAACCGGGGGACGTGGACAAACTCGAGGCCTGCCAGGCCGTCAAGACCAGCCGGTGGAAGGGCCGTCAGAACCGGGAAAAGCGCTTCACGTTTGTCCTGGCCGTGGTCATCGGCGTGTTCGTCATCTGCTGGTTCCCGTTCTTCTTCACCTACACGTTAATGGCGTTTTGCGACTGCTGCGTTCCCCAGACGCTCTTCAAGTTCTTCTTCTGGTTCGGCTACTGCAACAGCTCCCTCAATCCAATTATATACACCATCTTTAACAATGACTTCCGAAGATCCTTCAAGAAGATCCTCTGCCGGAGAGATAACAGGAGAATGGTGTAAATTGGCTTGCATTTCCTTTATCAAATGTAATACTTGTGTACTGTAAGCCAACATGTTGTGTTTCACTATACAACAAAGCCGAAGGGGAAATAAAAAAGACTCACATGCTTTGTAAAAATGCATGGTTATGCAAATACAGCACAATATGTGGTGGATTCGTCCATTTCAGAAGTGTATTGTGTCGTTCTTGATGTGTGGTGAAGTTTAGTAACTGTGATATTTGATCATCTGCCGACGTGGAGGGATATTTATGCATCAAGCCACGCTGAATGTGAAAAACGATTCAAAAAAAGTGCCAAAGGAGTCTGCAACTGCAACTACGCCACACCGTGCATGTCGATGTCTTCTCGCAGGGCCTGTTGATTTCCCTGACATGTTGTGTAATTAATAGTGAAGGTGTTGATATTGTTCGGTGGACAGATTGTCTTTTTCCTCCACTGCCAGTAACGGTTCATTTCAAAATCTTGATGTGGACTATTAAACAAAAAGATGTTGAGCTTGTCTGACTGGAACCTGAAAGGCCGGTGTCAAAATAAATTTCTTTTGCTTCTGATGTAGATTATATATGTCACCCTTAACGGATGGATCTCTAGTGCCACGACACAAATGAATTACAGCGTTAGTTGCAGACTGTGCATCAACCAGGCTGTTGGTTTAGCTGGCCGAATTTGTAGAGATGCACAACAAAACAAAGTTGAATATTCAGCAAGATATCGAATGACTCCAGGTCAAGGTGAGGTTAGACCTCTCGTGTGTTTTGTGTTTTCTTGGGAGGCATGGAGAGACGAGAGAGCTCCAATTGGAGTGAGATGGAGTGAGTGTCCAGTCCAATTGCTTTATGAATGTGTACAATGGTTCAAAACAAAGGTCTTGAAATGACATCGACAAACTACCCGTCACTGTGCATTATTGCCATATCTGAAAACCCTAATCGTGATGTATGACTCACTTCCATTTATTTCTGCTGTTTTCCGGTTGTCCTGGTTGTGCTCTCAACGTGTTTTACCATTGAGATCTAAAAAAAAATAAAATGTATTTGCACACACACTCTGACAAAGAGAGAAAACACTGAAAAAAATAAAAAGTACAGAACATTTTTTGTTTGTCTGATTATCTTTCTAGAAAGGCAACTTATGTCTTATGAAAAGCAATTGACCCCCATACCCCCTCCACCAGAAATTGCTTGTAAATTTCCATAATTACAGGGTTACACTTTATTTTAAGGTGTTATTGTTACAGTGTAATTATATATTTAATTACAGTGTAATATTAATTAACTACATGTACTTACTATAGGGTTAGGGTACGATTAGGATTTGGTTGAGGGTTATGTCAACCCTCCCGTTTTTTCAGGGTTTCTCACATATTTTAACTCTTTTCCCGCTGTCTTTCCCGTTTTTAGTATTTTTCCCGTAAAATATCCTGTATTTTTACACTCTGACTGTGTGAGACATACAAGCTTGGACAGATTTGGCTTGAAGTTCATCCTCGGACGCGGCGCCATGCGCACTTTTACAAAAAAAGCTGTAGACAGCCATGCGAAATGAGGTCTTGCGCACCCAACTTGTCATTTTTGCCACGCTAATGCGGACGCTTCGAGTATATAGGCTACTCCGTGTCAGCACGCGCTCTGATCGGTAAAGGTGCACAGACCTCTCCCAATCATCTCCTGCAGCTCCCCCTCCGTTTCCCCAAAGCCCGTCGGTTTCCCTCATAAGCTGAGTATTTAAACATAATTTTTTTTCTAAATGACGCACTTTCTCTTTCTCTCTCACACATATAGGCTAGTTATAAGGGTAAGAATTGTGTAAAAGAAAGAAGAAATCCCTTATTCCGGGAAATCTCCCTTATTTTCAATGTTCAATGTTGACAGCTATGGGTTAGTTCCATGTAATTATGCATAATTAACTGTTATTGCTATAGTTCGTACATGTAACATATGTAACAAGGACATTGTGAAATAAAGTGTTACCGAAAATAGTATGTTCTTGTAAAATAAACAACACATTTTATTTACAACTTCGAAACAGATCGTAGATCAAGTGCACTGCAGATTATCCTGGCCAAGACCCGCCCAATTAAAAACAACCACGGTTTGATTGACATGGAAATTGATCAATCACGGATCTTGTTATTAATTAATTCGCACTTGTTCGAGAAAGTATTCCTTTAACATTCTTATTCTGAGGCTTCAAAGTTTTCTGAAAATGACATGAAATTGCGCAAACCCCTCGACTTTCACAGGTAATTAACTAAAAGGAAAAGTTATCTGTCAGCGATTATCTCGTCATATCAATAATTCTGCCCGTTTATCAGTTCAGTTTGACCGACGTTCACCTCAGGAATATCCCTGTTTCTCTTCTTGTATAGCATTTTCAGTGTAACACACTGCCTGAGGTTAAACTTGCACAGTGGCAGCAATATACATTTATAGGCTATGCCGGA
This sequence comes from Pimephales promelas, assembly GCF_988280905.1. NCBI lineage: Eukaryota > Metazoa > Chordata > Actinopteri > Cypriniformes > Leuciscidae > Pimephales > Pimephales promelas. Next base: position 17,786,858 of record NC_142770.1, on the reverse strand, counting down.
GCCGGGAGAGAATGTACCGAGACCTTCATAATTATGATGGATCATGATAATTTCATCTCATCGTTAAACCGTCAGAGACAGTAGGGTCATAATTACGAAGTTTAAAAAAAGGTTTTCATAACACGGAGCTGTAGTGGCTTCCGTATCCTTTAACGAACTGACATAAAAGCATTAAATGGCAAATTTAAAGATATGGCAGCGTATTACCAGCACTGCAGTTGCGACATATGAGCGAAAGACTGCGTGGAGAATCATACTGGCCGTCCTGAAGTGTGAGTGGGAGAGATGCATGGACACATGGTGAGGGACATTCAGTGGGAGTGCAGCAGGGGATTGTTTTGTACGTTGAAGTGACGATGTTCACTTCAGAGTGTGAATGAGAAGTGCAGATAGAGAGGAGAGTGTATTGATCAAATCCGTAAGGGGAAATGACTGTGAGAGCAACCGCAGGTTTTCCAGGTTTTGACAAAAGACACCCTTCGAATTGGTTACATCTTTGAAATAATTGGTGCTTATACTTTTGTGTTGGCCAAAAATTTTGATAAAAGTCTAAAGGTTATATGCTTATTTCCTTGGTGTTTATTTAAAAAGAAAAGAACTACAACAATTTGTTTGAACAATTACTTTTACATCAGCGTTGAATTTTAATTATAATTGTAATTATATTAATAAAATTTACATTCAAAACATTCATAAAAGCTATTATTATAGCAACATACATTAGGCTATATTACAAAATAGTATTTATCATCATTATTGTTATTCTCTTATTTGTTTAATTCATGATTATTTTTTGGTGAATGGTGAAAATAAATGTTTTATTGTTTATCTATGTGGTGTTTTTAATGTGCTTTAAGAAAAACCATTTGCAAATTCACCAGTCAACACCATTGCGTATTTTCTCTTTAAAACTGCAGTGAACCAAAGACATTAAAACCGTGTTTTAGCCAATCAGGTCTATGTGCCGAAGTGCTTTAGCTTATCATTAACTATGACAATAGTTAAGTAATTAATTCAAACTATTTTAAAGCATGAAGGAGTTTTTGTCACAGGAAAAAAAAAAGCGTTTAAAGCTAATTTTGGCGATCAAAGATTAGTTTTAACGGATAAAATTATTGGGGGACTGTAATGATAATCATGCCGACAGCCGGAGACGTCCGGGAAAAAGAGGATGGTAACCCCTACTCAGCTTTCTCCACGAACAAGAGCCTACTAGCTTAGCTTCCAAAAAAAGATGTCTGACACTATGTGTTCATTCTGTGAGTGAGATCCCACCTCTATGTGCGGGTTGAGAACATGCGGGACAGACTACTGACTGTAGTCTTTAGCCTATGGCCAAAAAATTTGCATCATCAGAGGATTTTTCCAGACAAAAAATGCATAAATCTCTCGTCTCAAGGGGATGTGAGGGTGGTAAGCAGCATGGTAATTCGAAAATACTACAGGTTTTCTACTAATACAAAGCTTAATGCCAAATCCTGTATCCCTTTAAATTTCCATCTAGTTTGAACTTGTCGCCTGCTAGACATTGAATTATTTGTGGAAGCTTTCCGTTTAAAGAGATAACAATAATTCAACTCAAGTCAATATTTCATGTCTAATTACTTATGTGGCAAGTAGCCGTGTAATAAGCGGGATAATGTACATCCAGCCGGTTGTTATCGCAGAATAAACGATATGGGTGGTGATGGCGCAGTGGATAAGACACATGTCTTTGGTGTGAGAGACCCAGGTTTGAATCCACTGTTAGACACCAATGTGTCCCCGAGCAAGACAATTAACCCCTAGTTGTTCCAGAGGCGTGCGACCTCTGACATATATAGCAATTGTAAGTCGCTTATGATAAAGGCGTCAGCTAAATGAATAAATGTTAAACCCCTTTAGAGTGATACAAGACCTGATGGGCTACGCTATCCCTAACTTATATTCAATATGAATGAATCTTACAGGTTTGTTTGTGGTATTATTAACTTATTCAACCCGATTTCACGGGAATTCGTACGAATTTTACGAGGTGGTTAATTCGTAACAATTCGTACGTCCTCACTCATACGAATAAGTACGATTTTGCTAAAATTCGTATGAATTCGTACGAATGACCTACCCCTGACCCCGCCCGTAAACATTACCGTCACGTGGGTTTAGACAAATCGTATGAATTCGTACGAGTGAGGTTGTATGAATTAGTACGAATTAGCCACTTTTGAATCACTCGTACGAATTCGTACGAATTGGTCGTGAGATAGCGTAGACTTATTTTACATTTTAAATGTTGGCTTCTTCTGATTTCTTTTATTATGGGTTTGAAATGGGCCAAAAGTACGCAATTAAATGATTATTCTGGGTTGAAAATAAGCATTTGCAACATTCTATTGAATACCATTGTTTGTGAAAACAAACAAAAATCTCATGTTCAATAATGAACTTACAATGGACATAATAACAGCAAGTGGGGGCTTCCGTATTGAAGCTGGAGCCTTGGGCCTCTCAAGACCATAATCCAAGCTTAAACAGGAGGCAGTCTAGATAAAATGCCTGAGAAAATGAGCGTCACATAATGGGTTATGAGATCTGGCATATGTTGCACTGCATAATAAACTTTATTTGTACCGAAAGCTGCCCCGTCGACACAGACGACTTCACTGAATGACAGAACCAAGAAGCAAAATGCTCCAGATGCCATCTCATTTTGAAACTTTTAGACTTGGCTTGCGGCTGTATCTATCTGTGTGAGTGGAGGTGGAGTGAATTCGTGTTTGTGGTGCTTTTAATCGGCGCCAGAAAGTTGCGAAGCCTCAAAGGTCAAGCTTAAATGGAGGCTGAGCGCATTCTGCAGAGACCCCACTGTGTTCTCTTCATGCAACACTGTTGATCAATAGCTAGTTCTCTCTTTTTTACAACAGGCAAACAAAAAAGCAGACATCTTATTAAAGACTACGATGGGAAGTGGGAGGGAGCGGAATAGAGGAATTTGTTTGGCCTATTCAGCGTGTTTCCTAGACCCTACTTTCCCCTCACGATCCACCCTGTGGGAAATCAATTTGTTTGTCAAATGAGCAATACACTTAAAGCCACTGAAATGCAGCTGTGTACCAGGAGTCATCGCGTATGTGTTTTAACACAGCCATGCGGAGTGCATTTCAGGAAAAACAAATGGCAGAAATGCAGCGCTACGAGTGCTTAATTACAGAATGCGGTTTATAAATTAGCCTGCGGGGACACACAAACAACATGAGATGAATGCTGATGGGCTTGGTTATTTTTCAATCCAGTGGGCAAAGTTTAAGAGTGATCCCAAAGGAAAGAAAATCCCAAATCAATCTAAAATGTCCACGAATGAGGTTATTAATTGTGATCAATGGAGAGTCAGTTTCTCGAATTTTTTTAGACTGGTAATCTTACACGTGTTGTCTAGTCTAGTGATACACCAACAACGATTTGCTCTAAGTTGTGTAGGCTACACGGGGCTGTGTAGCCTATTGTCATCAAATCTTTGTGAGGAAAACTGTCAAACACAAAACTTGTTGTCAAACACAAAGGGAGATGATAATCATGCGCTTTGTATGTTTTTTTCACATGGTGCGATGAGGCAGAGCTGAGGTTGAATTTAAAAAAATCGAAAGAGTGGGTGATTGATGTCAGAAAAAAGGCTCCAACGGTACAACCAGTGTTTATTCAGGATAAAGAGTTTGACAGAGTAGAAGGGTAAAATTATTTAGGAACCATTTTTACACAACCCTAAAGTTTCAGCAAAGGTTTTTCTTAAGGATTCACATCAGAGAATGTTTTTTTTCTGAGGATATTGAGTGACTCCTTTAGTGTTAAAAAAAACCCTATACTATATACATTTAATAATACCTTTATTGAGAGCGTTTTGAGTTTCTTGTACAAATCAACATGACTTCCCATGAGACCAGGTTGAACATTCTATGTGCAATACCTGTGTTATATATTTTGTATAACGGACATTCGTATGTATTTGTATGTATAACGTACATAGGACAGTAAGAGCTGTGTGTGTAAACCTCACTCCCCTGGCCTCAAGAGGCACACTACTGAAAATGCTGGTCCTACTCGACCCGCTCCGAGTGGGATTCAAACCGGGTCCCTGTGGCGTGGGAGGCGGATGCGTTAACAAGGGCACTAAAGACCGCCGCTGCTAGTGTCTGTCGCTAGCGCTCCACTTGAGGCCAGGGGAGTGAGGTTTACACTCACAGCTCTTACTGGCCTTTGTCCGTACCTCGCCTCCCATGCCGGAAACCTTGGTTTGAATCCCGCTCGGAGCAGGTCGATTAGGACTGGTTACATTTGGTGCCGTGACCCGGATGGGAGTGTGGTTTAGGGGGGGTGAGTGTTACTGCGTGTAAACCTTACTCCCTCGGCCTAAAGAGGAGCGCTAGTGACCGACGATCTGTCTGACTGAGCTCCCGCCTCCCATGCTGGAGAATCCCAGGGGTGAATATGACCTGTTACATATGTACATAAGTCCCCCTGTGGTGAAAATACAGCTTTTAATGTTGTTTATATGTCTATGTGGTGTTTTTAATATGCTTTAAGACAAACCAGTCAAGTCAAGTCACCTTAATTTATATAGCGCTTTTTACAATACAGATTGTTTCAAAGCAGCTTTACAGAGATAACAGGAAAATTGCAACAAAGTTTGTTTCTAGAAGAAAATAGTGTCACAGTCCAATACTGTCTCCAGCTCTCAAACGCATCTCCAATATTTATATAGGTCTGATCATAGAGCTTTATAGATGGATGCTGAGGCTTTTTTAGATTGGGTAGAATCCGCAGACTATGGTCCAGTTAATTTGCTGGCTTCCGTACACCTGCAGTGCGGCGTTTTGTGCCAAATGGCAACTAGGGGTGTCAAAATACTATTGAGTAAATAAATTGCCACTGGACAGAAAAACAGACATTCTGACACGGAAGAACATTTCAAAGTTGAATAACTGGCTTGGCATTGTTTTTCTAAAAACTCTCTGCAAACATATGGTAATGTTATGCTTTAGTACAAACAAAAGAAAGTTACATACAGGACCTTTAAGTCACCTCAGCTATGAAAGCACAACATCTCTCAGCAATAAAACTTTCCTCTGGGAATGTTTTACATTCATTTAACAACAAGGTGATTGAAAAAATACAAGTTGTCACTTTGAACTGAGGAAAGCTTGCGAGATGTGATGCAAAAGCAGCTTTTGACCTTGATGTTCTACTAAATCAGCATGATAAAGTTATAGTCCCTAGAGAATATCAATGATTTCTCTCACATGAACTGAAAATGGCCAAGAGGTCAGATAGCTTCATGCCATTATAAAGATGTTTGGGTCGGTGAGGACGAGGAGGGCCACAAATGTCATGAGACACTTAAACAGTAAGTAGTTCCTGCGGTGAACAAATCAGCATGGAGTGAAAGCAGGCTCCTCCGGTAGTCTGTTCACACAGGGTCCGCTGGGAATCAGTAGCCAGTGTTTCGGACGGTTTCCTCTTTGCATCTGTTGCCCGTTTCCCTTGTGGCTGTTTTGATAAGGGGAAATTTGATGCTGAAATTTGAAGACAGAGCATTCATCTGTGTTAGGTGCATGTGTGAGTACATACTTGTCAATATTAAAACAGAACAAATTGGAAATTGAGGCAAACATTGACTCACTGAGGGAACACAAGCAGTGGAAAAATACTCTTTTTAGTTTTAATGAGACAAACTAAAACTGCTGAATAAAATTCATCTGAAGTTTCTTCCTGTGATTTGGATGTTTTCCAATATATGAAAATGTCTGCAGATGCACTCCACTCAAAGAGATCTGTATACCTGGAGAAAACAATCTGTTTAGCATTGCCGTTCATTGAGACACATCTCATTCTGTCAACGTAACACTGAAGATATTTTAAAGAAGGTTGGTAACCAGTTGATGACACACATTGAGCTCCATAGGAAAAGAAATACAAGTGCCGTCAACTGTCTGGTTACCAACCTTCTTTAGTTGGAGACACGAGCGATTTTATAGATTATCATGACAGAATATGCTAACTGAAGATAGTTGAAGGGTTAGTTCACCCAAAAATGAAAATGAAGTCGTTAATTACTCACCCCCATGTTGTACCAACCCCGTAAGACCTTCGTTCATCTTCGGAACACAAATGAAGATATTTTTGATTAAATTTGAGAGCTGGATCACTGCTACATAGGCTGCCTAAGAGACTAGCACTTGGCGGCCCATAAAGTCATTAAAGAAATGTTTAAATATTCCATGTGCCTACAGCGGCTCAATTATAAGTTTATCAAGCGACGAGAATATTTTTTTTGTGCAAAAAAAACATAAATAACGACTTTATTCGACTATTCCATTACTTCATTATGGGCCTTGAGATGAGAATTGAAGAGATTTCCAGAACGCATGCGCGAGAACTGAGATGAGGACGTTCTTCTTCGTCTACTTCTTGTTACCGGCTGCTCACCGCTTAAGAGTATTACCGCCCCCTACCGTATAAGATGATGTGCTGATATAGCTGGAAGCGCAAAATCTTTCTGTTTACAAGCAGAGGAAGATGCGCGCTGTACATACGCGTTTCAATTACCATATATTCCGCACTATAAGGCGCACTTAAAAGCCTTTAATCTTCTCAAATACGACAGTGATGTGCGCCTTATATATGAATCATCATCTTATACGGTAGGGGGCGGTAATACTCTTAAGCGGTGAGCAGCCGGTAACAAGAAGTAGTCGAAGGAGAACGTCCTCGTCTCAGTTCTCGCGCATGCGTTCTGGAAATCTCTTCAATTCTTGTCTCAAGGCCCATAAGGAAGTAATGAAATAGTCGAATAAAGTCGTTATTTATGTTTTTTTTTTTTGCACAAAAAATATTCTCGTCGCTTGATAAACTCGTCGCTAAAATAAATTGAGCCGCTGTAGGCACATGGAATATTTAAACCTTTTCTTTAATGACTTTATGGGCCGTCAAGTGTTAGTCAGCCCTTAGGCAGCCTATGGAGGAGTTCACAGCTCTCAAATTTAATCAAAAATATCTTCATTTGCGTTCCGAAGATGAACGAAGGTCTTACGGGGTTGGTACAGCATGGGGGTGAGTAATTAATGACTTAATTTTCATTTTTGGGTGAACTAACCCTTTAACTCCACATCAGCAACAAACCATTCATAAACACCCTATTGCTTTCTACATGTTGTCACTTCTTCTCTCCATCATTGCCAGTTTAAAATAAAAGGCAAACAGTTTCTGACATTTTAGTGCATGTTTGTGTGAGGTAATCGGAACTGCTAACACACACAGCAGCTCATTTGCATTTAAAGGGACACACACGAAACAACACGTTTTTACTGATCCTCAAAAAGAGACAAATTTAACATGCTGTAAAAATTTATCTGTGGGGTATTTTTAGTTAAAACTTCACATACAGACTCTGGGGACAACAGAGACTTCTTTTACATATTGTAAAAATACCACCCCTTTAATGCGGAAACAAAGCTTTCCTCTTCCCAGCTAATGTCTTGTGCCCCCCCCAAAAAAAAAAGTTAGTCACACAGCGTTGACACTTTCACCCTTATAATGGCAGTCTGTGGGCAGTTTTTGTTGTTTGTTTGTTCATTTTTACAAACGGAGGGATGAGTTTAAATGTGTAAATTTCACAGATGCTGTCGATACTGCTTAACTTTTATTGAACCCAGAACATTCCTTTAATGTTTTACTTGACAATGGTGGAAACATTGATCCCACTCCAGCAGTATTTCACCACGGGTTTTATTAAATTCTTTTATTTCCTTTCACTTTGTCATAAAAGTGAGAAAAGACACGGCGCCTTGCACATATAGTCTGCCTAACACAGAGTAATGGTAATCTAATTATTAGGAAAAGGGCTTCTGTAGTAGGCCGACCGTAAATCCACACCAGACAGTTGCCAGACCTGCATATGTCTCATTCAGTTTAATAATGCTACGGCTAAGATGAACAAATTTAACCATTCTACCCGAGGCATTAGTCTCTACTGTCTTTATGTCTTAATCCTGAACAAAATTGAATAAAAAGAGAAAAGTATTCTAGAGCAGAGACTTCTGAATTGAGATGGCAGTCTGTTGTCCAATGTAAATTTATATTCATGGTGCATCTGTTGTTTAGGAAATGTTGTTTCCTGTTGATGAAGAATAACAAATTAATGAGCTGGTTTATGAGCTGGAAGATGTGCAACTAAACTTCATTTCCCATAATTCTGTCTGGCATACACGTAAAAACTTCAATTACAAAATTTTAAATCGTTAAAATATTCAAGTGACTACAGTGGCTCAATCTTATGTTGATCGAGAATACTTTTTGTGCGCAAAAACAAACAAAAATAACTTTATTCAACTATTAATTTTCTTGAGTGTGGGCCTCTGATTGAGTACATGAGAACTGAAAAAAAATAGGAATATGAAATTGTCTGGAAATTTCCAGCCACTATTACTTGAATGCACATTAATCATATCACACATATTTCCCTGTTCGCCCTCACATAACGTTTTAAAGAACAAGGTGGTTAAGACCACGACAAGCAAGTCTCTATGAACTTGCTATGCAAATCATGCCCCAATGAAAACCAAAATTAAAACCATTTTTATTGAATATTTTCCATTTCACGCCTTAATATATCTCGGTCCCTTTGTGATGTCAGTCAATTTATTGCAATGTTCCCTATCCAACAGATGAATCATGTAGGACGTTATTGAAAAATACATTGAATTAATGCAGGTGAACAAGGTCTTAAATAACAAAACAAATCGTTATATAAATTTGGAACATGATTCATATAAAGGATTTTCCTTTCAAAATACAAATAGAAAAATAATTTGTTGGGGCAGTGGTGGCATCAGTGCTCCTGTCAATGACGCTTACTCATATTTGATGTGCAGGTAATCCTTTGGGGTCCCTAAGGGACAGATATACTGAACGAGAGAGAAAGAGAGTCGACATGAAGAGGATGTTGTAATCTAAAGAGGAAAAATAGCTCAGAAGCAGCATTATTTGATAATAGTGAATAATATAATATAGAATTATAATATAATATAATATAATTCTGACTGGTCTTGGTGCAAGAAAGCCTGACTAAAATTATGTTCACTTCCGAAGGAAACTTAATGTCTCAGTCATGTTCAGTTTGTTGTGTTTTTATTCAATCACAGCCGTTTCCCGCCACTAATGAGTTGTCATCATGGTCGCTGATGATTAGTCCTCTTAGTTCAGCTGTGTCTCCTTATTAACCTTGTTTGTCCCACTACTTAAGTTCCTTTGGTGCCTCATTGTCGGTTGTTGTCTGTGTACTAGCACACTGTTTTGTATGTTGGCTTATTATTCTAAATTCATGATAAATATCGTGTTCTTTTATAATTGACCTATGGCCACGCCTCCTCCACTCACTCAGACAAACAGTCAATATTCAGGGACAGGCGCTATGGCAGCCGTCACAGTTGGAGACCTTTCACAGGAGATTTTTGGAGACAGAAAGATTATATATCATCTTGACTTGAAGTCACCTAAAGGGCCTTAACTATGCATTGGAGGGTTATATTAATAATTTTCAAGGTCGATGAAAAGCTTCATGGCATCGATCGTTGCCATCACCGTTTGGTGCTACAGTATTTACATGACTCATTCAGCACAACAATCTTATTTGTTAACATTTGTTATCTCGGTTATTCACAGATATGTTAATGAAGCTAAGTGACATGATGTACAACGCAGCTAGAAGCTAACGTTAAGGTTTTCTAATGTTAGGTTAACATTAGCCTTAACGTTACATTTCAAATATGTTGTTGACTTAACTTAGAACAGATGTAGACATCCTTGTTTGATTTATCCACGTTTAGGTGGTAAATAAAAAAAGTTTAAGTTTTATAAGCACAAATGCTCGCCTTGCTCTGTTCTGTAATGCGCGTTCGTGACTCTGTTCGAACTTGTTCATCAAAATGAACTAATCCTTTTTTGAGTCGTTTCGTTAAAAGATTTTCTTTCTTTTATGATGAACGAGTTTGAACAGGAGAGTCAAGAAATGACTGATGGTTTCACTAGATAAGACCCTTATTCATCGTCTGGTGTCATTTAAAGCCCTTCGAAGCTGCACTGAAACTCTCATTTGGACCTTGAACCGTTTGGTTCCCAATGAAGTTCATTTATATGGAGAAAATCCTGGAATGTTTTCATCAAATTTCTTTTCGACTGAAGAAGGAAAGACACGGAAAGACATCTTGGATGACATGGGGGTGAGTAAATTATCAACAAAAGCTTTTTTAAAAGTGAACTACTCCTTTAAAAGAGAGGTTCTGCAACAATGTCAAATATGTGTGTTTTTTGAACATTCAAGCATGCAAACCTGTCTAGTGGAGCCCAAAAACAAATTCAAGACAAAAAAAAAAAAAGAAAAAAAGCCCAGAACACTATTACTGTTTCAGTATGTTATTGAATTGTGATTCATACGTAGGAAGATACAATATGCATTTCATTAGGAAAGTACAAGGTGTGCTGAACTATTGCCCCATTCAATCACACCAGTTTACTCAGTGCTGACATACACTTCCTCTTTATGTTTCCCATATCAGTCAACGCAAGATGTTTATTCACAAGCCGACCCTAATGTTCTCACTGTCTGAGACCCAGACCTCAACCTTCCCCCCGTAATCACCAAAACCCACACACACACACACACAGAATAATTGACTTGAGGGTGTAAAGGCTGAGGGCAGAGATGGGCCCGTAAATGTGCTGTAACCCTGAGGTCAGAATTGCTCCATTTTGGAAATTAATTTTCCATAAGCAATTATTTTGTTTATTTTCAGATTTGTCTTTTTCCTTTTTTAAGCATAAAATGATTCAGCACAGAAATTATGCAGTTATTATTTCTTTTCAGATGTCTTTCTTTTTTTTTTTGAAGCATGAGATGATTCAGCACAGAAATGATGCATTTATTATCAGCAATCCGTGATTTACAGAGTTTTACAGAGGACTGTAGTTAAAATGAAGCTAAATAAAGGATTGATTATGCTGTAGTGCTCAACAGACGCATCAGGCTCCTCAGGCTTATGTTATGAATGCACTTTTTTTTAGTTATTCCTAAAAGTTGCCTGAAAATTAGACATTAAGAGGCTGATTATTGTATGAGAAATGTAGGCAGTCTGCTTTTAATTTTGCACTTAATCAGTATCATTCTTACTTGCCTCTTTATCACGAGAAGAGAACTTATGAGTTTTTACTTATTAGGCGGCCATGTTCGGTTGTTGGGTTTTTCCCTTCGGCCCGTGTGGCTGTCGCACCAGTTGCTCCGCCCTGAGGACAGCCCTGAAATTAAATTGAAGTCGTCATGAAATCAAATTTTACCATTTGTACTTTGACATGTAATATTGTAGTGTTTATTAAAAATGATCTATCTATCTATCTATCTATCTATCTATCTATCTATCTATCTATCTATCTATCTATCTATCTATCTATCTATCTATCTATCTATCTATCTTATCTATCTATCTATCTATCTATCTATCTATCTATCTATCTATCTATCTATCTATCTATCTATCTATCTATCTATCTATCTATCTCAGTGTGAGACGAGTATAGGCTATAGAATATTTGATTTACCATTATATATAATTGCCATCCATTATGAATTGAATGTGGCCCTCTTCATTTTGAAGTTGAGTACCTCTTTTTTTCTTTTTTCTTTTTTTGCTGTGTAGTTGAGGGCTATCACAATAAACGTGTGATTTTACATTAGACGTTTTAAATTGCGAAGAGCATTTTTTTCAGCCGCCTCTGTAGCCCACTCTGATTTTCGAGGCTCTGTTGGATGCATTAGTACCTTTATGCTTTCCAAACCCCCAACCAACCTTTTTCTGCCAAACAATAGCCATTTTGTCAATTACGTTCTTCCAGAGTTACTTTAGCTAAATCCACACTTCACAGCTAATTAAGAAGAGCGCTGCACTCTTGTGTGAACCGTGTGTTGCATTTTGCATGCCAATGCATATAGTAAAAGCCTTTTTTTTTGTTTCCAGAATAACATCTAAATGTCCGTAAAGCAAGACACATTTACTTGATTGGATGGTGTTACTTGAATATCTACCAAATTCGAGCTAAACCATGTTGCTAAAACATAAGCTAAATAATGATATGGCAGTGGCACCAGGAAAATGCATTAAAGGTCCCCTGTCATGGGGTTATTTTTATTATTTTATAATGTTTCCTGGATTGCCCTTATAATGCTAGCACCTTTTTTAGATCAAATATAGTCATAATTTAGGAATAAAACGCATTTTTTCCCTGATTTTAGCCTCTGATTTGAACGCTCTGTTTGAAGGGGCGTGTCTGTGTGGGATTCAATGTAACCGCCCACTGCTGTGATTGGCTGACATGCTTGCATATGAAATAGCTACAGTACATATTACATGTGAAACTCTCTTGAATACTTTTACTACAACTATTATAGGTTTTTACGATTACAGCTATCAAGATTAACAAATCATGAGAAGTTTTTAAAAGTATTTAGATCTATTCCCATCACATAAAATATTGCCGTGATGAGCATTGAGCATCGAGCGAGCAGAGGACAGTCTGTTGAAGATCTTATTATTTTAACGCAGTTTCTGCACTCTCTCTAATGCTTTCACCAATGCAGACACGATGATGTACACACAGTAAGTCAGTTCAGTTTAACATGCGTCATTGATTTCATAACGAGTTGTCCAGATAAACTCACATTTTTGTTCTTTGATCGCTTTCTGTATAATTTGTTCAGAATTACTTTCATCCCACTAAAAGAAACAATGTGAAGTTTATATTTTAGTCACTGGCTTGACTTGAGGCAACACATCAGAAATTGTTGCTTGGTATCTCGATCGATTTATTTTCAGACGTTCATCGAGGCCAGCGATGGGGAAGTTGTGTCGGCGCATTTCCAGAGAAAATAAAATCAGCCCATTGTTTCTTCAGAGGCTTGGATAAGGGAACTAAAAAAATACTTTTGTGTTTATTTGTACATCCGAACACTGATCAACTGTCATGGTATCGTGAGGAAAAACTCAAATCGCGTTTGCGCATTCGTACTTCCTAGCTCATTTTCTCATGGCCGGGCAAAGCAGAGAAAGGGGAGGTTACCTTTCCCCCTTTATGACGTCCTACGGAGGAGATTCAAGATCAGCCCGTCTGAGCTTTCATTTTCTCAAAGGCAGAGAGAGACAGCCAAAGCTCGGTGAGAAAGTGAAAATTTCATGTCAGGGGACGTTTAATAAAAGTAAATAGAGTCATTTTTGATTTCATGGCTATCTGTTAGCCTAACTTGGTTATAGGGCCCTATTTTAACGATCTGAAACGCAAGTGTCAAAGCGCAAGTAACTTTGTGGGCGGGTCCCGGCGCTGTTGCTATTTTCCCGGCGGGATGAATGCCTCTTGCGCCTTGCGCAAATCTAAAAGGGGTTGGTCTGAAGTAGCTTAATTTTTCATAGGTGTGGTTTGGGCGTAACGTGAAATAACAGCCCATTCTCACCCCCAAGGCGTCACTTAACTGACGCCTTGGGAAGCATTTGGACATGCTTCAATATCTGACGCTTTAGGCGCCCTTTAGCGTCAGTTAGATGACGCCCTAGGATCGCGTGTACCCTAACCCCACCCCACACCTAAACCTAACCGCGTCCTCTAACTGACGCTTTCCTTTAGCGTCAGTTAGATGACGCCGTAGGATCGCGTCATGTAAGTGATGCTAAAGGGCGCCTAAAATGTCAAATATTGAAGCATGGTCAAAGGTGACGCCTTGGGGTGAGAATGCGTTGGAAATAAACCAATCAGAGCGCCATCCAACATACCCTTTAAGAACATGTTGCTTGACAGATTGTTATTATAACGGCGGGTTTACCAGGCGCGCGCCAGGAGCGTTCACAGCCGATGAGACCGACGTTCTTGTCAGGGCAGTAAAAGACAGAGAAGTGATATTGTATGGGGATGGTAGAAACTCTCGCACATCAGCATTGGTTAAACATTAAATACGAATGTTTCTTGCCATTATTGGGCAAACAGGTCTGATCCTTTAGTACTACAATTAGCCTTAAAAAATGGGTAATTCGGTTTTTTCATCTTCATGCAAACCACAATAACTTCCCTCATGTGTTAATATTTTTCCTTGTTATAATGTATGATTAGCAAAAATAAAAACTGCTGCATCTGTGTTGATGAGAGAATCAAAGTGTATGTGCGCTGTGTACCCGCTACATTATGGCCAAGCATGCGCTTAAAATAGCATTATGAACAACGCGCAACGCGCCACTGACTTTAGACCAGGTTTTTTTCTGATCAGTGGCGCAATTGTTTTCTGGAAGTGTAAAATAGCACCAGGGAATGTTTGCACCGAAACACGCCTCCTTTTTGCGCCGATCCGCCCAGGGAGCGCAAGTTCATTCCCTAGTTTACCGACGTGCGTCTGTGGAGGGAAAAATCCCGCTTTGCGCGCGTGCAAAATAGGAATGACACATGTGTTTGTGTATAAAGTCATTTGCGCCGGGTGCAAGATAGGGCCCATAGCCTTTTTTATCTAGCCAACAATGTGTGTTGCTATTGCTAACAGCCGTTGCTATATATTCATCACACTTGATTCAAGGTTTAGTCATCTACATAGTGTCATTAGGTCGTGATTGTGACGCAGACGGTGTCTGGAAATCCTATTGGCCAGTCTTTTTCAGCTGTTGGCTCTTCAGCTTATTAGCGCTGATGCATTTGTGGAGTATCTGGAGCTCAGCATCCCTCCGCCCGCCAGAATCATTTCCTTTTGTCTTTATCTTCTGACAGCACTCATACATTGTGCGTTTAATCGCATGAGCTAATATCTAACTGCTTTGCACAGCTTCCCGAAACAATATTAGTTAATCAGTCTTCGCCCAGAGCACTAGAGTTACAGCTACTGCATGTTACATAGCTCTCATTCAAACAAAAAAGGTAGACATTTTTTAGTCAAAAAGCATGATCGTTTTATTGAAATGAACACTGTTATTTGTAATTAATTCAATACTAATTTGAATAAATTATATTTTAGGAAATGCTTGCATGAACAGCAGCATGTATCTTCAAAACCTGATGATCCATGTTATTAAGAAGAGTTCATATCTTTTTATTATGCATTTGTAATTAACTTGACATAACAAATAAACAAAATATAATTTATAAATAATAATTAAATAGAAAATATATATACACACACATACGCATATAGTGGTTGTACTATTAACCTGAAACACTGGCCGATGTAGAGTTGGTTTCACGCATATATATGCGCGGTCTGGTGGCCAATCTTCACTGGTTTTACATTTCATCAGCAAGAGCAGAGTGTGAGGATTGAATTAGTGGAGCAATAGCTCAGCCTTGCATAAAATATTGCAATCCACACATCATAATGGGAGACATATCAGTTCAAAAGAAGACAAATTGTTGGTGCGGGTCTTGCTGGCTCATCTGCGATTAAGACAGCAAGTCCATGAGGTGTATCGACAGTATTATGACTGTGCAAAGTTAAGAATTCAGGTTTGTTTATCAGTACCATAGCAACGCTCATCTTTGGTCATCCGGATGCATTCAAAAAACGTAACTCTTGCGATAAAGCTATGGACGGTTCCTATCAGACAATTCCAGCGGAAGTTGAGCGTTGCTATGGTACTGATAAACAAACCTGAATACTTAACTTTTAATAAAATAAATAATTATTTTATAATGATAAGTTGTTCTAACATTATTAGGGCAATACAATTAAAATGTAGGCCATAATAAAATAATTAAACTGGTTATAATTAAATATTGTGGCCATTTTTCCTCACCGCCCCTCATTCACATACAGCCAGAAAATTCAATGATGGCAAATTGTCGGCTGGTCAATGCTCTTGCTGTTGCTCTCGTATAGTAGAGACGTTCAAGAGAAATCAACCTTTGTAATCTCTCCGCCATTTTTGTTCTACCCGCTTCCGCCGATTTTCACCGTGTAGTACGATGCATGTTGGGGGTGTATTCCGTATAGAGTGCCGAAGTTACGACATCACTCTGTAGACCAAAACGCGGAAGTGAGTTAGCATTTTAGCACTAGCGGTTCCCTCGCCCTAAAGCCTATGGGATTTTTGAATGGGTTTTTGCTAAATCGCCTGAAATATGATCTGTGGTGAACAAAGCCTTTAAATATTTTTACGTTTTGATCTATGACATAAAACACACAGTTATAACCTGCTTAAACTTTATTGTGGATTAAAGGGTTAGTTCACCCAAAAATGAAAATTAAGTCTTTAATTACTCACCCCCATGCTGTACCAACCCCGTAAGACCTTCGTTCGTCTTCGGAACACAAATGAAGATATTTTTGATTAAATTTGAGAGCTGTATAACTACCACATTGGCTGCCTAAGGGACTGCCTCTTGACGGCCCAGAAAGTCAATGAAGAAAATGTTTAAATATCCCAAGTGACTACCGTGGCTCAACTTTATGTTTATCAAGCGACGCGAATACTTTTTGTGCGAAAAAACTAACAAAAATAACGAGTTTATTCGACTATTTCTTTTCTTCCTTGTAGGCCAGAAACGAGACTTCCTTAGATTTCCACGACGCATGCGCGAGAATTGCGATCTGCTTACACTACTTCAGATCGCAATTCTCGCGCATGCGTCGTGGAAATCTAAGGAAGTCTCGTTTCTGGCCTACAAGGAAGAAAAGAAATAGTCAAATAAACTCGTTATTTTTGTTTGTTTTTTCGCACAAAAAGTATTTTTCGCTTGATAAACATATAGTTGAGCCACGGTAGTCACTTGGGATATTAAACATTTTCTTCATTGACTTTCTGGGCCGTCAAGAGGCAGTCCCTTAAGAGCCAATGTGGTAGTTATACAGCTCTCAAATTTAATCAAAAATATCTTCATTTGTGTTCCGAAGACGAACGAAGGTCTTACGGGGTTGGTACAGCATGGGGGTGAGTAATTAATGACTTAATTTTCATTTTTGGGTGAACTAACCCTTTAACTTGTAAAGATTATCTTTGATAGACAAAACGTCTAAGGGTCACAACTCTTTATTAAACACAGATCTCATTTTTTGCGATTTTCCAAAAGTCTATGGGGAAAATGCATTGCTTTTCGATTGAGAGAACCCATGCGCCACTAGCTTCCAAGTTGTCCTACAAAGTGACGTCATCACTTCGGCACTCTATTACAGAGCTGATTTCAACTGCCAGTGTGAAGGCTGCGTGAGTCCGAAATTTTCGCATGTAAAAAATAAATACAACCTCACGTAACGTCAATCACGCTTGCACACTTACTCCTCCGTAAGAAAACAAATAACATCGGATTTGATTTTCTTCGTCTTTCGCATCCGTAGCAAGCACTTTGAATGGTGTTGACAATTCGAATTGAATTTGAATTGACAATTCAAAGCCACCGAATCACGAATACGATAAAACGCATACGAAAATTTCGAGCTCAACTTTCAAACTGTCAACTTGAGATTTGAATCCGTAGCGGAAATAAGTAGTTCTGCGCAAAAGAGGGATCTTATTTATTTTATTATTTATTTATTTTTTATATTTATTTATTTTATTGCCATCGACGTGTTGTATAAACTCAATATCACACTCGTATCCGTGCGATACGGTTGTATATCAGCACAATGTTGTTACCTACGGCCGAAACACAGCCATGCTGATACCGCCAAATTGCACTGCTACTCGTGTGATATTGAATATATATTCTGTTCAATTTCATTCCCTTGTTTGTTGTCCCTGTGCTTTTCCTGCTCCGAATGGGTCCACGAGGGGACATTGTGTTGTGTGTTGCTAAATTGCGACATGGGTCACCTGACCTCTATTACGGTCCTTCATTTTCTTTGTATTTTTTCATGCCTGCCAGCCATTAAAATGGTCTGTTGTTTTCCCATAACACGAGTTTATCTCTCAAATACAACGTGCTGGACAGGCACAGCCTCGTTTTATGATGAATTATTAATTTATTTACACCAATTATTTATTTAGAGCCACAGAAAGATATCTGTCATGCTCTCTGAATTGAAAGAGCTTCAACAAAGTACATTAAAACAACTATTGTGCAAGTTAAACAGTGGTTAAACATGGAGGTGAATAACACATATTAGCTTTAGGCTAATGTGTGTCGTTAAACACTGGTCTGAATAATTGAGGAATTAGAAGAGCAATGAGCTACTTTTGATCTGTGTGTTTTATTAATGTTTAAACACAGCTTTGTGGAAAACACATCCTTCTAACATTTATCTTCAAATAAGATAAGATAAGCCTTTAAGAAAGTCTGATTTTTTTTTTTGTCACAAAATGCTATAGTTTTTGCTACATTACGTACATGTAATATCTAAAAGGGACACTAACTAATTTCAAAGCAAACTTATACACCATTTTTTTGGTATTGATTTTTGAAGTACATAAACATTATGGAATTATTATTATTATTATTATTTTAATATAAAGGGAAATACTAGATTTAATTATTTATTAATAATTAATTTATAATTATTATATAATAAATATGATAATAATAATAATAAATATAATAATATATAATAATAATTATTATAGAATTTATTAAGAACATATATTTATTTATTGTTTATCTAATGAAACATTTCATAACCATTTTAAGAATTCAGTAAGTGTAATAAATGTGATGCAGCATTCATATCTGACGTTTCACATCTCCATTGATTGAAGTAACAACACATTCAAAAATGACCTTGGCTCCATGATAAGCTATGCTTTATTCATTGTAACATATTGAATTGAGATATTATGTAAATTCTCTGAAAGTAAATGTGAGTAAAGTATTTTGCTGTCATTGCATTGTCACCTCCACTCAGTATCTCTTTTAAAAAGTCTATAAACAACAGTACACTCAATAATTAATTAAAAAAGAAATATTGATGTCCCAGCACACGCAAACACTCACGCGCTCGCATTCACTTGCTCTCACTCACTCGCTCACTCACTCACTCACTCACTCACTCACTCACTCTATCCCCTATCCTTACTTTTAAACACATAAACATCATTTAGTATGATATATAAGCTGTTTTCCTCATGGGAAGGATTTTTTTTTTTCAAACATTTCAGTTATTACTATCCTTGTGGGGACATTTGGCCCCCATAACGTAGGGTTTACTAGGACAACACACACACACACACAATGTTTTAAACAGCCCTGTCAACATCCTATCAGAAAGTACATAATCGTGCAATTGAATCCCCAATCCATGGAGTAGTCCCAGACAAAGCCTGGTGAAAGTGCTGGGTGTTAAGAGATGAGCCATCACCTGGATCTACATACCGCTACAGATGGTGCTCTATTTATCACAAAAGTCCCTCTGAACCTCCATTACCCACAACAGGATCTGTCTGAATATGCCAGTACTCTGCGTTAATACCCTCTGGATCCTGTCCAGTGTGCTTGGGAGAAGTTTGTAGTTTTGTGCTCAGATAGTTTGCTCAGTAGAGTTTCAATTGTAAAGTTGAAACTTTCATATATATATACATACACCTTTTTCTTGGGAATGTTTTAATCGATAATAGATTAATAGATTTCCCTGTGTCCTCAATTTCACTTTCCAGTAGAGTCACTTAAAGGAGTAGTTCACTTTTAAAAAAAAAAAACGTTTGCTGATAATTTACTCACCCCCATGTCATCCAAGATATCCATGTCTTTCTTTCTTCAGTCAAAAAGAAATTAAGGTTTTTGATGAAAACATTACAGCATTTTTCTCCATATAATGGACTTCATTGGGAACCAAACGGTTCAAGGTCCAAAAGACAGTTTCAGTGCAAACTGCACACTGTTCAAAGGGCTTTAAACAATTTCATACCATGATTAAGGGTCTTATCAAGCGAAACGATCACTCATTAAAAAATAATAATAATAAATAATTTTAAGTTTTATAAGCTCAAATGTTCGCCTTGCTCTGTTCTGTGATGCACGTTCGTGACTCTCCTGTTCAAACTCGTTTATCAAAATGAACAAATGTTTTTCCGTGTCTTTTATTTCATTCAACGAACAAAATGAATGAGTTGACTCGGGAAAAGATTCGTTCATTTTGATGAACGAGTTCGAATAGGAGAGTCGCGTACGCGCATCACAGTACAGAGCAAGGCGACCATTTGAGCTTATAAAACTTAAACTTTGTTTGTTTTTTGTTTTTGTTTTAAAGAGCGATCGTTTCGCTTGATAAGACCCTTATTCATCGTCTGGAATGGTTTAAAGCCCTTTGAACAGTTTGCACTGAAACTGTCTTTTGGACCTTGAACCATTTGGTTCCCATTGAAGTCCATTATATGGAGGAAAATCCTGGAATGTTTTCATCAAAAACCTTAATTTGTTTTCGACTGAAGAAAGAAAGACATGGACATCTTGGATGACATGGGGGTGAGTAAATCATCAGCACAAGTTTTTTAAAAGTGAACTACTCCTTTAACAGGCTCACAAGAAGAAAAACACTGTCATTCATTTTCACGACAATGGCATTTTGGGGGCCTGAAAACGAGATTCAAAGTGCAACTTTTTTGACGAGGTAAAAAAGAAGTTAAAAAAAAAAAAATCCAAAACTGCTTTAAATGCCAACTTTTATTTATTTTTTTAGGTGCACTGCACAACAGGAAGACAAACACCATGTTTATTGAACTTATGGTGTGAAATAGGCTAGATGACAGGCTTATTAACAAACCCCTGAGTGGCAGAAAAAGCGATTTTGCTGAACGTGAAGAAAAATAATTTAGCTTAGCAAATGCAAACTTGGCTCATCATTACCATGGTGGCCATGTCTGCACTAGATTTAATGACTTCGCAGATGCAAATGCATGCCGGTTATTAGAAGAACGAAGGCTTTGGGTTGTCAAAGTGCTTTTAATGTCCACATGAGATTTAACTTGTGGCGCACTTCTCTCAGGGGACAGGAACAATCGGGGACATCAGATTTCTCTCCCGAAATCTCACATTTAAATGAGTAAAAGTGCTTTATGATTGTAGCTCCAATTGTGGCATACGCATTTGCTTATTATGAAAATTGCAGGTTAGGCATTCCTGAAGTTTCTTTTAAGAAGGTAATCACATCTGAAAAGAATTTCAATATCGGTGTGTTATTGTGCATTTGAGGTTGTTTGCAGTTTTCATAACATCTCCATCCCATTGCTGACGACAAAAAACTCAATTACACGGTCAGGACCAAGCGCTTCAGACTCCAGTGTGAATTTAAACCATTTCCGTGTTTTGTCCACAAATTGTTGTCGTAAATTGATACCAGTGAGGCGGTAATTTTGGTCTGCATATTGAATGTAAAACGCAACTTACTGTCACAAAGGGGATTTGCGTTTCTGCAACCTCTGATACACCCAATGATTTCACATGGTTTGTATCCAGGCAACCCACAGCAACGTAATTATCATTCAATAGGGAAGCATCCACTTTTTTTTTACACACACGCTTTGCCATCGTTTATGGATGAAACTACAAATAAAGGGTTTACAAACCCTCTCACATCCCACTAAAAGCACCTAAAATAGCCACAAGTCGAGAACATTTTCTTCTAATGTTTTTCAGCCTTCCGCTAGTTGAACTTGTGCGACACACTCCCGCGGAAAACCCGCCACATTTACAGCCAATTATGTTTAATGAAGACTTGACGCGCAAGGATTAGTGCTCAAAGAAATCTTGTCAAACTTCCTTGTTTAATCTAGTCTGTTTTGTTTGAATGCGAGTAAAGCGAGAACACCATGTCAATAAAGTTGATTGATAATATCAGTCCACAGTAATAACATTTCATGCACAGCACACATACTGCAGTGTTTTTTTTGTGTGTAGATCATATCGTGACCTTGCGTCCTGTGAAAACGGATCTCACTCATTACGTTTCGCGGCTCTATTAGCCTTCATTCTCAGTTTCCAAGTGTTTTCCCGGAGCTCAACGCACACGTGCTCTTCATTTCTCCAGTCCAACAGGTCGTAAAGTGTGTTTCAGGGCTGCAAGTCAAACATATTAGCCTGCGTATGGCTCATTTGGCAACAGGAGTTGGTGTGCATCCTTGCGCTGTAGTGGGTCGTGGGCGGTCACATCCTGATTACACAGAGTTGGGTAAACACATGGGCAGACGCATCACTCAGTATTAGGATGTTCTGTACATAAAAACACAAAGACATGCACACATTATCGGAAACATATTGTGAAGAGCGCGAGAGGGTGGAGTAAATTACACAATATGGAATATAGTTGGGGAGGGGGGGGTGGTAGAGGAAGAGCTGCGCACTAGTTCAGGAGTTGTGTTATTAGATTGACATCATGAAAAACACGGTGTTCCCAGACTCCCAATCTATTGTTGTCGAATCAAAGCCACAACCAGAAGCTCTCAGTGTAGCAATCTTTAATCAAGCCATGGTGAAATAAAACAAAACAATCACTATTTCTCAGAGCGTGGCGACCACAGGAACTAATAGTGGGAAAATTAATGGAGAACAATGTGAAGTGGATGATGACAATGGCTTTTAGTCATTCATTGAACACTCTGTATTAAATCTGTTCAGAACACACTATGTGTTTACACATAAAGGACACGATCGCAGTGTAACAGTACAAAGCTATTAAATCCACTCTACAGCCCTATTCGGACCATAATGGTTTCTCACCTTGACATCTGTGAAGGAACATTTGCTCTTCTGTGATAAAACTCAAGTATTGAGGAAAGTTACAGGTTCAAGTTGATCTCTATACAGACTCCATCTGTGTCGATTACCACAGTAAATCATGCTTGTCCACAGAGCTGGATTTTTTTTTAACATTTGAACACTATTTTCAACCTCGGGGTCCATGAAGGGGCTGCAGAAGGTACATGGAAAAGATTGAAGAAGAAAAATACACAGAAAAATCATATCAATCCCTTAACAAATTTGCGTGACAATTATTTTTCAATGAGAGAATATGAAGAGTTCAGATGCAAAAGCCTCTAAATGCCATTTGAAATTTTCTTCTAAAATGACCATTTTTATAAAGCTTGTATACTTAAGTTCAGTACTTTCACTTAAATGACAATTAAAGGGTTAGTTCACCCAAAAATGAAAATTAAGTCATTAATTACTCACCCCCATGCTGTACCAACCCCGTAAGACCTCCGTTCGTCTTCGGAACACAAATGAAGATATTTTTGATTAAATTTGAGAGCTGTATAACTACCACATTGGCTCCTAAGGGACTGCCTCTTGACGGCCCAGAAAGTCAATGAAGAAAATGTTTAAATATCCCAAGTGACTACCGTGGCTCAACTATATGTTTATCAAGCGACGCGAATACTTTTTGTGCGAAAAAACAAACAAAAATAACGAGTTTATTCGACTATTTTTTTCTTCCTTGTAGGCCAGAACGAGACTTCCTTATAGATTTCCACGACGCATGCGCGAGATTTGCGATCTGCGTACACCAGCTTACACCACTTCAGATCGCAATTCTCGCGCATGCGTCGTGGAAATCTATAAGGAAGTCTCGTTCTGGCCTACAAGGAAGAAAAAAATAGTCGAATAAACTCGTTATTTTTGTTTGTTTTTTCGCACAAAAAGTATTCGCGTCGCTTGATAAACATATAGTTGAGCCACGGTAGTCACTTGGGATATTTAAACATTTTCTTCATTGACTTTTTGGGCCGTCAAGACGAGGCAGTCCCTTAGGAGCCAATGTGGTAGTTATACAGCTCTCAAATTTAATAAAAAATATCTTCATTTGTGTTCCGAAGACGAACGAAGGTCTTACGGGGTTGGTACAGCATGGGGGTGAGTAATTAATGACTTAATTTTCATTTTTGGGTGAACTAACCCTTTAATAGGTAATCTTCATTGCCATTTAAGTGAAATTACTGAACTTAAATATACAAGCTTGATAAAAATGATCATTTTAGAAGAAAATTTCAAATGGCACTTAGAGGCTTTTGCATCTGAACTCTTCATATATATATATATATATATATATATATATTTTATAAAAAGTTATAAATTTAACATATTTTATATAAAATCATCTTCTCCATGGACGTTCTGCAGTACCTTCACGGACTTATCATAAAATATGTATAATTATATAATAATATTAGTGCTGTCAAATTAATCGTGATTAATCGCATCTAACATAAAGGGTTGTAAATATTCTATATATAGTACATACATGCATACACACACAATCATGGGTGGAAGTGCACGGCAAAGGACAATTCAACACAAATAATCCGAAAAGCATAATAGGAACACTCAGGGAAACAGAAAAGAAAACCCTCTAACACTGACGACACCGAACAAAGAATTGAAGGAAGACACCGAAGAGCAAAAAAGCTAATTTATCAGGCAACAGGTGAATGGGGTGATCAATCAAGGGAACAAACAGGCACACACTGGGAAACTGGGCCACACAGGTGAACAGACTCATAATTAAAACAGTGAAACATAGCTAAAACTGAACCATAACTGAATATGACCATTACAGTAGCTCCCCCTCCCGGTGTCACGGTTCTATGTGTTTGAGTTCAGTTTTGAGATCTTGTTTCCCCCTGTCTTTGTGATTTTGGTTCAGTCCTCTTAGTTTTCCCGCTCTGTCTCATTAGTAATTCCCGTCACCTGTGTTTAGTTAATTATCCCATCAGTCCCCGTTCATTTAAACACTGTGTTTTCCTTCAGTGTTTGTGGATCGTCGTCTTTGAATGGTTTTGTGTGCTGAATTTCTGGAGTATTTGTTTGTTCCTGTTAAGTTAAGTTTGAAAATAAATCAACTATACTGCAGTTCTGTGTCCTCGTCTTCAGCTAGCTGCAACAACCCTGACAGAACGATCCACCAGTACTGAAAAAAAAAAGAACGAAGATGAGTAAACGTTTCGTAGGAACTCGGTTGGCTAGGTTTACGGTAACCCGTGGTGGTCGCAATACAGGAGGTGATCGAGCCCACCAGTGCCTGAACCCATCAACCTGCCTGCCAGCGCCTGAGCCCATTGCCTGCCCGCCAGCGCCTGAGACAGTGTCTGCTGTCCCAGATATACGCCTTCACCGTGGCTGGCCAAAGACACACGGAGGCCTGAAAAAAGAAGAGGGGTCATCACCGCCATGGCTGCCCGGAGGGTCATCACCGCCACGGCCGCCTGAGGGGTCATCACCGCCACGGCGGCCCGGAGGGTCATCACCGCCACGACTGCCCGGAGGGTCCTCACCGCCACGGCCGCCTGAGGGGTCATCACCGCCACGGCCGCCCCAGAGGGTCCTCACCGCCACGGCCACCCAGAGGGTCCTCAACGCCACGGCCGCCCCGGAGGGTCCTCACCACCGCCACGGCCGTCCGAGGGGTCATCACCGCCAGCGGCCGCTCCGGAGGGTCCTCACCGCCACGGCCGCCCGAGGGGTCATCGCCGCCCCGGAGGGTCCTCACCGCCACGGCCGCCCAGAGGGTCCTCAACGCCACGGCCGCCCCGGAGGGTCCTCACCACCGCGGCCACCCGAGGGGTCCTCACCGCCACGGCTGCAGACACCGGGGAATCTGGGTTACACAGGTGAACAGACTCAGAACTAAAACACAATGAAACATAGCCAAAGCAGAACATAGCTGAATATAACCATTACACACACAAAAAAAGTTATATATTTACAAACTTATGTTCGATGTGATTAATCGTGAATAATCGATTTGACAGCAGTATTATAAGATGTTACCAGGAAAATGTATAGGCTATATGAAAGAATTAAGTTTTTGGCAGAATATGGGAAGTTGTGTGTGGCGTGCTGAATCACAGTGAAACATGAGTTGCATGGTGATGCTCTAGAGCAGTGTCTTCGAAAATGTACTGAGAAATATAATAATGAATGCTAATAATGAATGCATCTCTAGCACAGTGAAGCATGAAGGAAGAGATTGGGTCATTGTGTGAGGTCCCTTTTAGCTGCTGGTATTGGTGAGTTGCTTCACTGTGAAAAGTCCTGTAAAGGGGTAGTTCACCCAAAAATGAAACTTTTTGAAAATCCCATGATTTACTCTTATAGCCTGAAGGCATCCTAAGTGTATATGTCATTCTTCTTTCAGGCGAATACAATCGGAGTTATATTAAAAAATATCCTGGCTCTTACAAGCATTATAATGAAAGTGAATGGCTGGAGAAAATTTGAAGCCCCAAAAGTTGTCTGCAAGTTGGGGAAGCTATACTTTATCTACAGTATTTCTGCAATTCTTGCTAATTTCCAGACCAGTGGTTCTCGATTAAAATGGACCAATTTTGACTTGCCCAATTTTTTATTTTGCCCAGGGGTGTATATATTCCATATTTAAAAATTAATAATTTGTTTTGGCTTGCAAAGTGTCAGATACTTGCTTTAACTTCTTAGCATTGTTTTAAACAATTTCTGACTATTTTTTTTTGGCTTGTTCCTCTGTGCAAACTCAGAAATGTTGATTCAGACAAGAATGTATTTACCACACAACTCTGGTGTTTGTCAAGAGTTTGTAATTGGATCATAAGATTTCCCATCCAAAATACAAAATGTGCTGCTCATCGCCTATGATGATATTTTCAGCAGGGATCCAATTTGGAAGGCAATAGTTGTTAGCTCACATCCCCATACGAAACAATTATCATCATGGATACGGTAGCACTGTCGACTGCCCTCTTAACTCATATATTCTCTAAATGGGTCCGTCTTGTGTAGTTGTTCGTCCAAGGATGGATTATGGACCGGGTCAATGAAGCCAGTCTCTGACAGTCAGCTAGAGGTCAACAACAGGAAACAAGCCACTGCATATGTAAAATGTATGCAGATAGAAGCTTGTGAGCATTTTAAGGTATCATATATGAACACTCTAAAAAATGCTGGGTTGTTTCAACCCAATTTTGGGTAAAATATGGACAAACATAAACGTTGGGTTAAAAATGTAATTAAAAAAATTAACCCAATGGCTGGGTATGTCCATATTTTACCCAAAATTGGGTTGAAACAACCCAGCATTTTTTAGAGTGAAGGCTTCTCCTAGGCAAACAACACATAGATGAATTGCATACACCCTTTGCAGAGACGAGACTGTAATCCTAGAAGGCTCAATACAAAATCCGCGTTTCCACCACACAAACTTTCCCCAGGAATTAGGGACTTTAGGGTGGTACTCAGTGTGTTTCCACCGCAGGAGCCAGGGTTTAAAGAAGTTATCCCCTCCAAAAGTCCCTGCTTGCGAGGTAGTACTTTTTCAAAGTCCAGGAACTTTCAGGAGTGGGACTTGGGTGCTGAACATGCTGATTGGTTGAGTTCATGCCGCATTTTGATTGGTTGACTCCACGCAGCATTTCATTTCAATCTGTTGTGGTACGTTCAGTAACAGTTGTTTGCTCTTCAAGTCAAGAATGGAGTTTAAAAAAATACGAGCGATGGGCCGACGATGCTGTTCAGGCTCGGTTGTAGTCTTGAGTTTTCTTCCGGGAACAAACACGTCACAATATTCCTTGTTTAAATAATTCCTGCCCAAGGCATATACGCAAAATAAAGGGGCGGGGCCTGGTTGAGTTAGTAGTGTTAATAGCTGAACTTATGGTTAGGGGCGTGGCATTTTCCAAACACACACTTGTGCTTGACCAATCACAACACACTGATCCAGCCGACAAATCAGAGCACACTCTAATCAAATAAAAAGGTATTCTCACAAGAGTTGCTTACCCTTTATTTAATATTTTAATTGCTACTGGTATAACGGAATGTTCAAACACATTTCTAAGATATTTTGGGACCTTATATCTTCTCCCAGATGGAAGCATTACAAATTCGGAGTTAAGTGGTTGTGAGGAGCCCAACTTATTCTTATTCCTCACTCATAACTTGCCGTACCAGGCTGTAATATTAAACATTAAAACGCTCTCTCAATGTGACCTATTAATATTATTAATTACAACTTAATTGCAACAGACCCCATTCTCCGGATATTATAGTCCGGATATTGTTGTAGTTGTGTGTGTGTTTGTGAGGTGACAGCAGCACCTGTTGGGACAGTTTAATATCCTCTCTGCCCACAGAGCTCTGGTGAGGAGAGATGGCACAGGACACAGCTAATGTGGTTGTGTCTGCTATTAGCCTCTGGGCGATACAACCGTCCTCGCTCTCTCTCCGTGACCATTAGGAGAACAGCAGGGGTCCTCAGCATTAGGCACAGTGGCAAGAGTGCAGCACCCTCCCCCATTTTTGTCATTAAAACGCATTAACCTCCTCTGAACAGACCGCCGTGTGAGGAGAATCTCACCTGATGGAAAATACTTTTACACGTAGACTCTTTCACAGCTCTTTGATTACAGGGCGCCTCTCCTCTGAAGGGTTGGTCTGAAAGCAGTCCTCTGATCAGAATGCAGTTTGCTTTCCATACAGGCTTCTCGGATGCATCTGGAATATCTTCTGCTTTCATTTAACCATCAGATGCAGGCATTGTCATGGAAACGAATCCCCCCAGTCTATGGTATATGGAGAAAGAGGAGATAATTGCGTGTGTGAGAGTTGGGGGTGGGCGGGGTCTGCACTTCAAATCAAACTGTTTGCATCTTTCATTTGATTTGCTCACTGGCATCTCAGATAAATGCTATGCTTTAGGACTATATATATATATAAACCGAGAACTTCAGAAGCATTAAACTTATAACTAATGTGATAAAAACCCTCAACTAGCTGCCTCTCAGATTTCTAAGCCAAGTGGTTTGTTTAATTAATGAATTAGTTGGTTTATTTATGCATTTATTTATCATGAGTAATGATCAAAAGTAAATTAATAATTTATTATTATTATATAGTATATTGTACGTTGATTTTTTTTTTTTTTTTTTTACACGCGGATCAATACATCGTATCGTTTGTCATTTAATCAATGCATCAATCCATATGGTATGGTATAGAGGATATGAATTGACGTCACTTTCCCATGGGAACACAACCCCTCAGCTGGACTGATAGCGGAAGAGCTGCGGAAACGAGAGTAAAACAAACAATAGTTGGACTCGACATAAGTATTCCTTACAACTTACCAAAGTTACCGACATGCAGTCATCGTGTTTCCTGACATTTATATGTGCCTGATTTCGACGCCGGGGAAATATGTGAAGCAAATTTATATATGAGCTTTATTGGCATTCAATATAGGTAGGTCTAAATATGGGTGATCACTCATGTCAATATCAGATACACTCACCTATAGGATTATTAAGAACACCTGTTTAGTATAATAAACCGATCAAATAACCACTCGTTACAACCGAGGTATGCAGCAAAGCCACAACATGCACAACCTTGAGGCGGATGGGCTACAACAGCAGAAGACCCCACCGGGTACCACTCATCTCCACTACAAATAGGAAAAAGAGGCTACAATTGGCAAGAGCTCACCAAAATTGGACAGATGAAGACTGGAAAAATGTTGCCTGGTCTGATGAGTCTCGATTTCTGTTGAGTCATTCAGATGGTAGAGTCCGAATGAGAACATGGATCCATCATGCCTTGTTACCACTGTGCAGGCTGGTGGTTGTGGTGTTTTCTTGGCACACTTTTGGCCCCTTAGTGCCAATTGGGCATCGTTTAAATGCCAAGGCCAACCTGAGCATTGTTTCTGACCATGTCCATCCCTTTATGGCCACCATGTCCCCATCCTCTGATGGCTACTTCCAGCATGATAATGCACCATGTCACAAAGCTCGAATCATTTCAAAATGGTTTCTTGAACATGTCAATGAGTTCACTGTCCTAAAATGGCCCCCACAGTCACCAGATCTCAACCCAATAGAGCATCTTTGGGATGTGGTGGAACGGGAGATTCGTGCCCTGGATGTGCATCCCACAAATCTCTATCAACTGCAAGATGCTATCCAATCAATATGGGCCAACATTTCTAAAGAATTCTTTCAGCACCTTGTTGAATCAACGTAGAATTAGGGCAATTCTGAAGGCGAAAGGGGGTCAAACACAGTATTAGTATGGTGTTCCTAATAATTCTTAATCCAGCCCTAAAACTTGTTTCCGATTTTTTATTTATTTATTTATTTAATTATTTATCTGATTATGCTTATTAAGCTGACAACGCATGTGGTCATGTGAGTACGTAAACCCGTTTTCTTTAGTAATAATAATAATAATGCCTGGCTTATTGAACCGCATCCTTAGTTTAGATTTAAACACGTCCACACAGAGCAAGCGTTTCGGAAGGAAATACATCACAAACGCAGACTCTTTCATGACCCAGAAAGTTATAAAAATGCCCTCGAATCTTGTGCAGCAGAAGTAGAAGCGGTTCAGTCAAAACGCTGCATCTGTAACTGCATGAGAGGATAATATATGAGCTGTAAGTTTCCTGTTTACATGTTGCAAGCTTTATTTAACATCACAACCAACATGACAAATGAAATACTCGGAGTTAGATACACCAATGATAATTTTGTTGTCACTCGGGGTCAAGGCCTGATTTATTAATAAAGTCATGTAAACACGGTTTACTTGCGTTGTCATGGTTACTGGTTTAAATGTTAACGGGGAAACTGATATTTGTGAGTTATCAGCTTACAGGTGTGCATGTAAAGTGATGATAAGTTGTTTCTATGAATTGCAGCAATCCATTTCCTTCACTGTTCTGTACTATAGAAATTGAAAAATGTTGTTTACTTTTCACTATGCAAAGTAGTCTATTTGTCAGTAGTCTTAGGTAGCATAATCTCATAAATGATGATGATCTGCAACCATTTTCAGTTTTATATATAAATATATTTATAATTTAGGTAAAAAAAAAGAAAAAAAGTTTTAGTTAGAATTCAAACCTGTCTGCCAACAAGCTAAATTAAAACTGTAGCCCAAAATGAACATCTTAAATTCTTGCATTTATATAAAGAACTACTAAATTGTTACAGACTGTTTTTATCCTTCAGTTTGAAGTGAAAAATACATCAATTAGATGCAAGAGAAGAACCTTGGAGTGACTTACTGAAGCCAAAATGAATGGTTTTAACTGCGCAAAGCAAGATGAATTAAGCTGAATCTAGGATAAGTGCATAAATTCATCTTATCTCATGTTTAAAACATTCAGGGTGACATCTTAGTGTGGAAGGTTGTGCAATAATGCTCACCACTGAATATATATATATATATATATATATATATATATATATATATATATATATTTAGTGTGAAATACCTTCTTTAAAGCAAAAGAGAGCTAATACAGGCAGTATGTGACAGATTGATGAACTGGTGGAATTAATGAGATGTTGACATGCAAGGGGTCAAACTCTTGCAGTGGAAGTTTAAAGGCAAAAGCGATATGCAAATTCTACATGAATATTCTCCATCTTTTTTTATCTCTTTTATGCTTAATGGTAATGGATACCCCAGGGGAATCCATAAATCTTGATCTTCCTCTGCCTTATGGAAATCTTCACCTTAATGAACTGTTGATTTTCAGATGGCAAACACGAAATGTGTGACTGCTAATCTTGATGAGTTGAAAAATGTTGTTTACTCTTCACTATGCAAAGAGGAACTGTAGTTATTGTTCAGTAGTATTAAGCATAATCTCATGAATGATGATGATCTCCAAACATTTTCTGTTTTTTTGTGCCCTGGGACGCACAACACAAAGGAATTAATAGGAAAGGCATTTTTAAAGTAACCACAGAAGTGCTCAGGACAATACATCTGTTTGACTACTTAGTATTCTGCCAAGGAAAAGGGTGTGTTGCTCATTGTTCATCGACGGCAATTTCACAAGTTTGTGCTACCGTAAATATGAAATTATTTTCCTCAGAGACGGACAAAAACACACTGACTGACACACAAGACTGACCCAGTTCCTACAGTTGGGACAGAATAAGGACAAGTGCTTCTTATGTGTACCCTTAATCTGCCAGTCTTGAATTTATCATTTAAAAAAGCCTCTTAAACAGAACACTTGTTTTATTTTTTACACCTGCTTACCACATAGGGCTCAACAATTAGGAGTGTCCAGGTACAGTGCGAAAGAGTTCTGGGTCAGCTGACAAAACTGACTCTTTTTTTTTTTTTTAGGTAATGCAAATTATGGTTAATAGAAATTATGGGGATTATGGTGTGGGGTTGTTTTTCAGGGGTTGGAAATCTTAATGCTTCAGCATACTCTTCCAGTTCCTTCACACACAGTGTGACATCTAAATCTAGTATTTAATAAACTTTGGTACGACGAAATGTATGTAGACTGTAAGATGACACCTATTGAATCCTTTCACCAATCCTTCTCAATGTTTTTCATTCCATATCTAGATTATATGAAATACTATTATGATGTAAAGACAACCAACATAGCCTTTAAGTGCATAAATTCGTGTCTGGACGTGAGAGAGAAAAAAAATCACAGGACAGGTTAATAACTTTTGAAGGCTGGCTCTATTTATCATCAAAACAAAAGTAAATGACAGCTAGATTAGGTGGATGAGGGCAAGGGTGATCCTCGCTCCGATGCGGGACAACAGGTCATCAAACTGGGTGCGGGACAGCCGGAAGTACCGCTGACAGCGGCCGTCATCCAGCGCAGCTCCTGGAGCGAGCAAATGGCGAAACTCGCTAAACGGTTCGCCTCCGAAGGGTCCTTTGAACACAAATACAGCGATGATGATCCCACGCCACTGTTCTGCTCTCCAGAGCAAATACAGTGTGGTGAATCTCTCGATGAATGCTCGATCAACATAAACAAAGCTGTCAACGGGTTTCGGTTTTGACGTGCGAGACGCACGTAAATTTCGCTT
Organism: Pimephales promelas; assembly: GCF_988280905.1. NCBI lineage: Eukaryota > Metazoa > Chordata > Actinopteri > Cypriniformes > Leuciscidae > Pimephales > Pimephales promelas. The sequence continues at coordinate 17,754,069 of NC_142770.1, read as the reverse complement.
CAAACTTTTTATTTTACCCGCGCCAGTTTCGCTCTTGACGCGCAAATTAACACAAAGTGGTCAAGCGTCAATCTAGACACGGTAGACGCGAATTTGACGCGCTATTCGCGTCCGGTGTGAATGTAGCATAATAATGAAAATAAAATAATTGTTTGAGATTGAACAAAGAACCAAACAAATGCAACAAATGTATTATTCATTCATACTAATTCCTATATTAAAGATGAAATTATGTTAAACATGGTCTATAAGAAAAAGAAAAAAATATGCATATTATAGCCTATGATTATGGTATGATTAATCATTTCAAATATTATTCTTGTATTGATCCATTTATGCTTTTTATACTTACATTCATGTGTTCTAGACCAGACAATTAGTTTACTTCTAGACATGCTATTTGTGTTTTTCGTTTTATGCTCAATGTGGGATCTTGTCTAATATTATTTGTGGTATCTTTGTTTAGTTTTACACAAGATGGTTATCTTACTGGAATTAAGGTGAAGCTGTTTTTGCATAAGGTTTAGAGCGTTGACTGCAAAAAAGGTTTAGATGTCTTGGCTTCTTGCATAGGGCTACATGTCCGTCTAGCGCGTGTTTACATTGAAAAATAAAGTTGTTTTACCAATGGAAAAACATGATTTTCTGGTACAGAATGAGAGCTTATTAATTACAAAAACTATTATTTATTTTTGCTAATTATTATTTTATTTCAGTTAGCTTTTCAGTAGGCTAACAGTTGTTGGTTTCATTTTATTTTTATTTTTATTTATATTGAAATTTCTATTTGATTTCAGTTTATGAAAATGCTTTCATCTATAGGACAGCCCAAAATCATACAATGTGTACCGGGCATTTGCCGTTGATCCCTGATAAACAGCTTTAAACTGGAGCTTGTGTCTTTGTCAAAATACTAATTTTTAAGCCTGTGGCTGAATGAGTAAAGGCTATAGTAATTAGGCTTTTCCAACAACAAAGGGTTGACATAAACAAACCCACAGGAACACATGAGCTCAATATCAGGCGTGCGAATAGCACTGTGATTAGTGACATGAACAACATCAACGATCGCTACAGGGTTTTACACTCTTGCTGTTGTACCCAGCAGTATGAATGGATTTTGGGAAATACATCAGAACTCCATTTCGTTTCGAGAAACAAAGCTGAACCACTGACCTCCGCTCTCCTCGCTCTCAATTTTCTCTTTCTCTTTTTTTGTCCTGCCCAACTATGGGTCGATTGAGGCTCTCAGGGAAATATCCAGCAGGGTAGGTCTGCTACACTGACCCTGTTTTCTCTTTCTTCCCATTCCTCTATATTATATATTTCGCAAAGTATCATATCTTCCCCAAAATACCAAAGGAAAGGCCTTTTACTGATGGGTCAGCCAGGATAAAGGAAGAGTTTCCAAGGCTGGAAAAGTAAATGAACTGATAGACAGACAGAAAGACAGATATGAATCGATAGATATAGCCATTTTGTTGTTTTTATTACAGTCTGTGGGCCACATGTCTACCAAGGTTAGATTAACATTAATGCAATTCAATGGAAATTCAATTAAAAAGTGTAGCATAAACACCTGGAGAGACTTAGCTGTCAACACAAGGACAAATGCAGACAGGAGTATTAAAAATCTGTTTGTTGTGGAAAATTGTAAGGAAAAAAACTAATTAAAAATTAAAAACCCAAAAGCTACAGCATCACAAAAACATCTGTGATAACAGTTTAGGCTTACTATGAAATTTCGCTCTCCTTTCTAAGACCAGCAGCCCTGTTTGAGAATTGTTTTTTATTATTATCATAAACATCTGTGATGACAGTATTCAAATAACCACCTTTTTATAAGGTTCTCTCTAGAAGAGGGAACGAGTATTGTGTAGGTTGCTTACGCTACGGGTAAAGTCATCTTTTCTCCTTAGATATTGAAGCCAAAACTTATCCTTAATTTTTCATTACTTGTTCCCTCTTCTAGAGAGAACCGCGGTTACGTATGTAACCGAGTACATTGTCTTACGAGAGGTTCTCTCGTATTGCGTAAGTTGCTAACGCTACGGGAACCCATTGTTAACGCCGTGGGCGCCCAGCCTCCACTTCAAGAGACCCAGGGATTCCCGGGGAATATAGATAAGTGGGAAACAGGTGACCAGCAATGCGGGCCAGCACATGTTATAAACACGTATAGGGTATACCAACACATCCTCATCCTTTAGCGTCATATATGACAAAACGGCGCTATACTACGCACATGGCACCCGTTATCGTTAATATAACACGCGCTGTGAGGGGTAGGTTTAGGTGTGGGGTAGGGTAGGGTAGTCTCATATTACGCTAAAGGATTTATGACTTTTTCATCCTTCTGGCTTCTCTTAGGAAGCAGATGACAAGCTCATTTCTTCCTATTGACTGAGAGTGAAAGCTGCAACGGCCGCCACATATACTTTAAGTCTGGGTTCACCAATCTCGGTCCTGGAGGGCCACTGTCCCTGCAGAGTTTAGCTCCAACCCTGATCAAACACACCTGAGCAAGCTAATCAAGGTCTTCAGGATCAGTAGAAACTCACAGGAAGGCATGTTTGATCCTCTGTCCTGCAGGGACAGTGGCCCTCCAGGACCGAGATTGGTGAACCCTGCTTTAAGTGTATATGGGGACCTGCCCTTACCTAACAGCTCTTGAAGAAAGCCATGGGACCATGGGACCCCACATATAAATAGACCTCTATCAGCACACCATTTGGAGGACACTGACCATTTAGACAAGCAAAGCTGCATCGTAGAGCGAGCTCTGGATTGCGTAATCATGTTCATCACTCCTTCTGGCAGGACAATGGGTATCCATTGATTACTCATACGTGCAGAGACCAGCACTCTGGATGGGGATGTCAGATTGAGCCGCGGGCTTGAGAGAGGAGGTTTCTTCTTACTGGAATCGGCCAAGGGGCTGTGTGTGACAGCCGCATCAGCTCCCGGAACCAGATTTGATTCGCCCATCAGGGGGCTATATGGAGCACCGTGTAGTGCGTTTCCCTGATCCTCTTGATTACCTGTGGTAAGAGGGAATAAAGAGGGAGGCTGGGCCAGGTTTGGGCCAGCGCATCTTCGTTCTTTGAAAAAAAAAAAAAAAAAAAACTGCGGACAACGAGCGTTTTGACGCAAACAGGTCAACTTTCTCTTTGCCAAAAAGACGCCACAGTAATTGGACTGTCTGGCAGTGTTGTAGTCGAGACCACCTCACTCGAGTCCGAGTCGAGACCGAGACCAGAGAGAGTCGAGTCTGAGTCGAGTCCGAGACCAGAGACGGTCGAGTCCGAGTCGAGACCGAGACCAGTGAGGGTTATTACCTAATTTACTTTTATTTACTTAGAGAAATCCTTTTTTTTTTTTTACTGAATATACTTAGAGTTTAAAAAATATGATCAGTTTAGGGTAAAAAGGCCACATAGTAGATGGTGTTAAAAGTAATTTTATTACAATTTGTCATGTGCAGTTGCGCACTAGAAAATCACCAATCACTGGGCGTGTCAATCAATTTAAAGAAATACTTTATTAACAAACATTAATAATCATGAAAAATATTTTGAATTGAACTTGAGTGGACTCGGGAATAAGTCCGAGTCCTAAAAAAAAAATGTTCGAGTACGAGTCAATTCCGAGTCCAAATGCACACGAGTCCATGACAAGACCAAGACCATTAAAATATGGTCTCGAGACCGAGTCCGAGACGAGTCTCGAGTACTACAACACTGCTGTCTGGGGGTGCAGGGACCATTCCCCAGGGGGAACATGGTCCCTGGATAGCTTGTCTGGGCCGTCGCTCAGGTGGCCTGGCACATGCGCAGCTCTCAGCGATAGTTCCATCTTTGACTGCTAGATTCAGCCAATCGTCCAAATAGTTTAGGATTCGCAGCCCTTTTTCTCTCAAGGGGGCGAAAGGTCCATCCACTTCGTAAATGTACGGGGTGCCAAAGACAGGCCGAACGGGAGGACAGTGTATTGATATGCCCGACCGTCGAAGGTGAATCTCAAGAATGGCCTGTGATGGGGGACTATTGGAATCTGAAAGTAAGCCTCTTTCAGATCGAGAGAAATAAACAAGTCTATTGGGCAAACTGGCGCGAGAATTTGTCGGGTCGTGAGCATTTTGAATGGAAGTCTCATGAGAGATTTGTTCAAATATCTCAGATCTGCGATAGGTCTTAGAGCTCCGTCCTTCTTGGGTACGAGGAAGTGGCGGCTGTAAAAGCCTGACTTCTACAGAGAAGGCGGTACTGGTCCTATAGCCCCTTTGCACAGCAGTGTGCCACATCCGCTTTCACTTTCGTCTCGGTCCATGCTCGAAAGAGAGGGGGATGGCGAGCGAACTGAAGCTTATAGTGCTCAGCACCCATTCTGACACTCCTGGAATAGCCTCCCATGCTTTTACATGTATAGGTAGCGGCAGAATGGACTAGTGCAGGCCAAAGCTGGCAGCCGCGTGCCCGGGAGGGGCGGAGAAGGAGAGAGAGAGGCTGGCGGGATGAAATCCAGCGAGCCCTTCACCCAGCCCATTCTCACCCCCAAGGCCTCACCTAACTGACGCCTTCGGAAGCATTTTGACCATGCTTCAATATCTGACGCTTTAGGCGCCCTTTAGCGTCAGTTAGATGACGCACTAGGATCGTGTGTAACCCTACCCCCACCCCAGACCTAAACCTAACCGCGTCATCTATTCTAACTGATGCTTTCCTTTAGCGTCAGTTAGATGACGCCGTGGGATCGCGTCATGTTACTGACGCTAAAGGGCGACTAAAACGTCAAATATTGAAGCATGGTCAAAGGTGACGCCTTGGGGTGAGAATGTGTTGCTTCACCATAACCTCAGGGTCCGGTATCCTCTGTGAGCGGCGCTTCTTCTTGCGCGGTCCGGAGGGCAGAGTGACAGCGGCCGTGATGAAGGCTTCAAGTCGAGCCCGCAGGGTCGACAACGGAAGCGCTTCACCGTGCACGGAGCCTCCCAAATCCAGGGGGCTGCGTGGTCTGGGCCCAGGCAGAGAGCGCAAATCATATGGCGGACTGCGGCGCTGAGCGGGGCTCTGCACGAGCCACAGGAAAGGCAAGGCATTTTTACAAAAACACTCACGCTCTTTTAGAGAAGAGTGAGTGTCACGCCAGCGAATTCACAACACACTGTAAATGTCATAGCAATGGCATGTCAACCACAAGTGTAGGGCAACATGCTAAAAACCACTCATAACCACTCAGAGTCAACATGCATACTGCATAGCAACGACTTGTAAATCAAATTCACATAGCAACCCCTTGAAACCACTTTAGCAAGTGCATAGCAACAGTGTCAACCACTCACAACACCACAAGTTTCACTAAATCTTAGGTTTGCATGCTAATCCTTAACCTACGCCTCAACATTTTAATGGATTTGGAGACTCGGACACCTTAGAAACCACATAGCAACACCTTGTCAACCATCCACAACACTCTAACATAACATTTCCTTGAGATTATGTAAAATTACTGCTGTTTTAAAAACAGAGCCAGGGTTTCTTTCCCCACTGTCTAGAGTTTATTTCACAGCCTGCATAAATGAAATGTGAGACTGATATTGCGTGACGGTCCTGGGAAAAGTAATACATGTGTATTAGCAGAATCAAAACTTTGGGTTGTGCGTCTGTATTAAAAACTTATTTGCCAATTTGAGAGCTGATCTTGGATTGTGTTTCTGACAGTCTGGATCAGCTGTAGCTACTTTGAGAAGTTTGGCGACGAGCGTAGCTGATCTGGTTCCAGCACCCGCAGACGGCTTTGTAAACACGGCCTCTAGTCTCTGGGTAGCAGTTATTCACAACGACAGATGGTGACACTCAAAGCTCCCTTAGTCTCTCCGTTCTACTCTTCCGTTGAGACGAGCCCCTAGTGCTCTCTCTCTCTCTGGATGTTTGCAATAATTAATCGGACTAAATGTCAATGCCCACTGGCTAGAGAGTGTGAGATTACAGACACCATCATTTAGCAGGTCATGATTTTGATAAGGGCAATTAGACAACAAGCTGCTGGAGAAAAATCAATGTGCCGTAGCCACGGCCTGGCTCAAGAGCGGCAAGAGCTTCAGACCACCCTTGCGCTCTAGCTAGCGAGGTTACACCACAAGGGGCTTGATAACACACACATGGAAATGACACTTTTTGTCTCCCATGGCTTCATAGCACAAGAAAACATAAATGCAACTGGAAATCATTCTTCGATTCGAACGTTAAAGGTGAAGTGTGTAATTTCTGCACCACCAAAGCACTAATACTGTTTTTTTCAGTGGCAGGTTTCTCAAATGCTTCTACTACTCTATTTTAAATTGGTTGAGAGAAAATGAAGTCATACTCTTTTTTTTTTTTTTTTTTTGAATACCAGTCTACAATCTGACTTGTGACGCAGCCTTGAATTAAACCACACCAAGTTTCTTCGTCTGGCCGGAGGAGAACTGGTTTCCTGACTGAGCCTGGTTTCTCCTAAGGTCTTTTCCTCCATTTATATCACCTGATGGAGTTATTGTTTCTTGCCAGTGTCGCCTTTGTCTTGCTTAGGGCACTGACAATATCAAATGGGAAGAACAAAACTCAAACTGAATTGAGCTGGATGATGACATCACTGATTTCACACAACAAAAATGACAGTGGTGAGAAAATAGCAGTTAAGAAAGCATTTGATCACAGCGATGTGTATGTTTGCACAAGCTCTGTTATTTGATTCTCCAGTATCAAATTACAGAGCTTATCAAATTGGAAGTCACGTCATGTTCATTTATATGTGGGTTAAGGGTTAAGGCCCTTCGCTGCACGTCGGATGGTTCACGCCCACTTATACCATGGTCACTTGCCAAATAACACATTTTTAAAACAGTTTATATATTAATTCGGTTTCTTAACTAGGTTTCCCTGTTTACGCCTGACGTTTATTTAGCAACCAGAGATATTTATAAGTCCGCTCAGCTCGGAGAACCCTTCAGTTTAGCTAATTTACGAGCCAGTTTTTAATCGAGCTAATTTTTTTCATGTAAGTTAGGCTTGTCTAGCCATGAGAGTTACACTTTAATTTTTTTTTTTTTACCTATAGTTAAAACACACAGGTAGACATAGTATAATGGCTAACTAGATGTTTGTTTTGATACAATAAATTGAAAACGGATACTTTGACTGCCTGTTACTCACAGTTAATGTAGCCAGCTCATTTATTTATTAATTTAGAACGGTAAACAGTCAGTTTAACCAGAACTCCTTTACTAGGTGTCCTCTATCACTTTTTAATGCACACCCTGCAGCCAATCAGAATTGAGTATTTACCCAGACCATGCTATAAAACACTTTATGCTTTAAATCAAACAGCTTTACAGTATTAAACGTGAAATAAATGTCAGCTTCTCTTTCAATTAGAATTACCAGCTCTCCAGTGTGTTCATGTTTTTACTCACTGCATCTGTCCTCGATGGACTCAACAGAGTAAATGAACCGGAGAAGGCTTACACGGCAAAAAAGGCGGAGCCTCAGAGCCACAACGACCTATTACATCATCACATGTTTACCAGCCTCTGCAACTTAATTTTTGCCTGATTCTGTTCAAAATTACGTTACACCAGGTCATTCTTCGATTGCTTTTATAGGCAATAAAGAGGCCTTTGTAGCTGATTTTTTTTTTTGAACTGAATCAACACTGAACTGATTTGAGATGAATAATGACACTATCGTTTTCTATAGAGCTGCTTGACAGCAGAATTATAATTTATTTCATATTTAATTTGAAGTTGGCATTATTGATTGTTATTTTCCTGTTTATTATCGTGAAGCTGTTTGAAACAATCTGTATTGTATAAAATGACAATTAACCCAAGGGTCATGGCCTCTCCTCAATCACAGGTCATGAACTTCAGAATGGTGGCTTTATAGGCCCTGTCCCAAATGGCACGCTATACACTCCTGGTCTTCCTACGAGTCCGCACTTTCGTGACGTAACGCCGCTTTGACTGTTGCGAGCTCGGCAAATGTTTGCAACGAGGGCGCATGTATTGACCGCAGAGGGGATGCTCGTGGGATGCTTCTGAAAACTAAAATAACAACTGGGACACCCTACGGTCTCATGGACTTAACGTACGTGCGCACATGGATTGCCATTTTAAGTCCACCAGACCGAAAGTGCATATGAGTGTGCCATTTGGGACAGGGCCATAGTGACTGTTGGATTGTAACATGATTGTTTTGGTCTTGGATCTTGGCTATTCCATCTGAATGATATTAAAAGCGAGACAGATAAGTGTTTTTTTTGTTTTTGAACGCAATAAGCCCTAAGTAAAGCAGATCAATAAATCCACTCCGCTGACATATTAATTTTCTGAGCTCTAGAGTTGTGTGTGTGATGAATGCCGAGTCGGTACGATAGAGATCTTATTGCATTTCGCTAAACCTCTTCGTCTCTTCACCCCTCTTCATCTTAGAGTCACGCTTTACAAAGCCAAGCTTAACCCACTGGTTTCATCAAACTAGACTTCTGATGGTGATGTCAGAGGAGAAACTTCCACTCAAATGCACAAGTTCTGGAAAGGATTGCATTGATATTTAAGGGGATTTGGTGAAATGGCAGGACCATCTTTGGATCTTTTAGCCGTAATCCTGGTAAAACTTTCACCTTCTGCTGCAACATATGAAAAAAAGATTCGTTTTGTAATAAAAGGACTCTTGACATTCTCAAACTCATGAAGGAAGCTATGCATACATGGTTGAGTCTCATAAAGCACCTTAGCAACCAAAAAGCAATACCCTGGCAACCAGTGATCAACCTAGAAACCACATGTTAATTGTAATGTAAAAAAAACAGAACACCATATTAACTGCATAGCAACACCTTGACGACAACCCACAACAACACCCTACAAATTATATACTGTATAACATAATTAACATCGCCCAGAACAGCTTAGGAACTGCATAGCAACACACTGGAAACTACCCAAAACACCCTATCAGTTAGCAACATGATGAAAACCACTCAGAATAGCTTAGCAACTGAACCCAGAAAACCCTACCAATTACAGAACTACAAATGAATTGCAACACCCTGGCAACCACCCACAACGCCCTAACAAATTAGCACTATGATAAAAAAAACACTCAGACCAGGTTAGCAACTGCATAGCAACACCCTGGCAACCACCCACAACACACTAACAATTAGCAACATGATGAAAACCACTCAGAATAGCTTAGCAACTGCATAGCAACACACTGCCAACTACCCACAACACACTAACAATTAGCAACATGATATAAAAACACTAAGAATAAATTAAAAACTGCATAGAAAACCCCTGGCAACCACCTAGAAAACCCTAACAATCACAGAACAACAACTTAATAGCAACACCCTGGCAACCACCCACAACGCCCTAACAGATTAGTACTATGATAAAAACCACTCAGAACAGGTTAGCAACACCCTAGCATCCACCACAACACCCTAACAACTAGAAACATGATAAAAAAAAAACACTCAGAACAGCTTGGCAACTGCATAGCAACACCCTGGCAACCACCCACAACACACTAACAATTAGCAACATGATGAAAACCACTCAGAATAGTTTAGCAACTGCATAGCAACACACTGGCAACTACCCACAACACATTAACACTCAGAACATCTTAGAAACTGCATAGAAAAACCCTGGCAACCACCCAGAAAACCCTAACAATCACAGGACAACAACTTAATAGCAACACCCTGGCAACCACCCACAACACCCTAACAAATTAGCACTATGATAAAAACCACTCAGAACAGGTTAGCAACACCCTAGCATCCACCACAACACCCAAACAATTAGCAGCATGATAAAAAAAAAAAAAACACTCAGAACAGCTTAGCAACTGGATAGCAACACCCTGGCAACCACCCAGAAAACCCTAACAATCACAGAACATGTTATGCAAAAATAATTAGCCTTGACATTTAAGTGGATTTGGGAAAATGGCATCACAGTCTATGGGTGTTTTTAATAATCCTGTTAACTTTGGAAGTCACCTTCTGTTGCAACATACGAATTTGGATTTGTTTGGGGGTTTTTTTTTGTATGTTTTTGGAACAAAAATGACATACATACACACTCTCAAAAGCATTGAGCCTGTCTAGAGCAAATTTCATCCCATATTTTATTTTACGCCGAAATTTTATTCTACATAAAGAAACGTGACGATGACGATGAGTCTTTTTCTTGTTCGTGTGAAAAGTTCAGAGTGATTTATCGAGGCTAAACTTGCCTGTGTTTAACATTCAGGGTAATTATCCTAATGCAACCGAAGTCCACAATAACATGTTCTCCTGGTTTAAACATGGAAACAGCAGACATACTGCACATGTCGAGGGTTGCTGAGCAGGTTTGTATGTAAAGGTCCACTGAGACATGGGACAAATGGATAATGGGTTTTTATTTTAATGTACACACACTAAAAGGACTGAGCACTTATGCTTTCAGAAGTGTGTGGAAGTTCAGATAGTACGTCTGCGTGGGGTGGGTGCTCACGCATTGTACATCATGCTTTCGTCCCTGTTGCTGGAACAGCGTCGGCCCATTAGTACATTCTCCTCCATCCAGCTTGAGGAATTTTCCCAGCATGCATCTGAGAATGATGGGACCTCAGCTGGTGCTCTTGTACCAGTAAACTCAACTCAATGACTAGAAAGCGAGACAGACCGAGAGAGAATGATTAGCTTAAAAAGACCAAATGCATTTGTCGATGTGTGACGTTACTTATGCATCTACTGCAGAAAAAATATTCTTGAAATACACTCTCGCAGAAGCCAGTTACTGCTTTAATAACTATATTTTCTAACTGTCGCTGTGTGTGCACATTAGAATGCATTATTGCAGTTAATAATTTGATATTAAACCTTGACATGGTTTTATTTGAGTTTATTTGTGGTGTTTTCGTACCACAAGTACACTGTAAAAAATGATTGTGATTTTAACAGTAAAAGACTGTAAAACTGCTACAGTGAAAAACTGTTAATTGGTGAACAAAAAGTTTCCTTACTACATACGGTAAATAACTATATATACAGTAGTGATATATATATATATATATATATATATATATATATATAATGGTACATTTAATGTAATTTTACTGTAAAATACTTTAAAATTTTCAGTTTTTGGAAGTGAATTTTCAGTTTTTTGGCTGTGGGGAATCCCTGAGCCTCCAAAAGCTCCAGTGCAGAATAGCTGCCAGGGTCCTAAACAGGAACATATTACTCTTATAGAGAGCCTAAGTCCCGCCCCTCCGCTTCCGTCGCATGGGACCTTATTTCGGAAAAAATATGAATGGTATTCCGTCTGAACTGTGCCCTGAATTACACATATGATGTTTGTCAATTTAAAAGATAACTCTGAAAGTCAAAAATGTCGCAGTTTGTCATAAAACAGAAGAGTAACATTTAGTTTTATGTGAAAATCGCTCTATGAACTACATCTCCGGGAAGCGAAACAACGAGTGAGATCCGCTGCTCGTGTGTGTACTGTCTGGTACAAAACACTCAGGTATGACAGCGTAATGTTATGATTATAACGTAAGACTGTAGAAACAATGACAGACATTAGCCTCAGTAAAGTTAGCTTCATTCATTGAGAGAAAATGTGCACCTTTGGGGTTTGTAGTTTTTGTAATTACGTATTTTCACAGTCTTATACCTCAACGGTTTTACATCAAACTGCGACTTTCTTTACTTTAAAATGTAAATTTTAAATTGAAAAACATCATATGTGCAATTCAGGGCACAATTCAAACGAGATCAAAATATTTGTTGTCTCTCGCCATTGACTACCATTCAATATTTTTCCGAAATAAGGTCCCATGGTGGTCGACCGGAAGTGGGAGGGACTTAGGCTCTCTATTCTTAAATCCCTTCACTGGCTTCCTGTTCACTTCCGCATAGAATATAAGATCCTCTTGCACACTCACTACTGTCTGCATGGTGCGGCCTCCACATACTTCACTGATCAACACTTCTACCAAGACTATAGCAGGCAAACGGCATCTTCTCGTTATACCTAGGACACGACTTAAGACTATGGGCGACAGGGCTTTTAAAGCATCCGCTCCTCGTCTGTGGATTGCCCTTCCAGAACAACTCAGAGCTCCCAAGACTACGGATGTTTTTAAAAAAGAACTGAGAACTTATCTTTGTAGGAAAGTGTATTTTTAAGGATTTCCGCGTATATTTGTTTTACGTAAGTGTCTGCGTATTTATTTTTTTATTTTTGTAAGCACTTTGAGATTTTATATCATCATCATCATCATCAAAAAGAACAAGTCATTGTATAATTTACAGTGAAAAAACGTAAATTGACATTTCCACAATTCCCTGCGTGACACTTCACATTTAATGTATTCAAACAATTTTCTTCCAATTTTCTAATCAGTTATGTACATTAGCTTCTATATAGTAGTGTGAACTTTCTTGTGGAAGAGCTGATAACGATGAGTTTTGATTAAGCATTTGACTCTCATTACTACTGTGATTGTTGGCTGTCAGTGTATTACAATCGAACAAAACTTCAAAAGATCAGTAAATTAACATTATATGAGATAATGAAATACGGTTTATTGCTGTAAAATGAATTATAGTTGAAAGTCTGTTAAACTTAAAATGTTGCTACTGTATTTTTAACAGAAATTTTTTAGCAGCTATTACTAGGGTTTGGTATCGAGAATCGAGTATCGATTGGAACCGAGACTAACTTTTCGTTTTTCCCGGAATCGTTCAAAAGTTAAAATTTCGATTCCTAGTTTCGATATTCACAGTCCGCCGAGCGGAAGAAGAAACCGCTGAACAACACCAACGAAGAAGCGTCTACCGGAAGTGTTGGCATAACCGCGCGAGTCGAACATGAGTACCTTACGTCGGCGATCCAAAGTGTGGCTTCACTTTTCTAAAAATAACGAAATCTCGGCAAAATTCTAAATTTGTGACAAAAGGAGTATTTTTACAGAAGGAGTATTTCCTTCAGAAAGGCCGTTGGTTAGCAAGGTTAGCTAAACTTTTTTGACCCTGCCTCTTAGAAGAATCGGAATCGAGAATCGTTAGGAACCGGAATCGAAACAAGGAATCGGAATCAGAATCGTTCAAATTCAAACGATACCCAACCCTAGCTATTACCATTGCTAATATTTAGGGTACGGGACTTTTAACCGCTACCTTACGTGTTTAAAACATTAGGTGTGTAACTTGTTGTTTATTTTTTAATTTTTTGTTTACCTTATTCTATTTTGTTTCATTTTTTGGTTTTGTTTGGTTTGGATTTGGCGTTGCTCTCTTTTGTCTAATTTTTGTTTCGTTTTGTTTTAGCAAACAAAACAGTGAAACTACGTTTTTTTGCATTTGTTTTAGACTTTGATGTACAGTAAAACTGTCTGCTACAAATTAAAGTATGGGCTGTCTTAGAAATATTAATTTATCCCTTAAAATATTAAGTACATGATGTTACAAAGAACCCCATTGTTCTTTCTATTTGTTGTTGCAGTGATGCTTTGGCATTATGTTGTATTAGACAATCAATGCCAATGAAGCACTTTGAGAAATTGAAATTTCAAATATGGAGAGAGCTTGTGAAATGAAGAAATGAGAGTTCAGTCATCGTCTTACTTGCACACGCTCACTGAATTACAGAAGTGTGCCGAGACAAATGAACAGAGCAAAGCTGAGAGGATGATCGTCACATCACCTATTCCCTCCTCCATCTTGATCTTTTGTTCTCTCTTATGTACCGTTCTCTCTCTCTCTCTTTCTCTCTCTCTCTCTCTCTCTCTCTCTCATACACACACACACACACACACACACACAGTTTTTGAAGATGACTCACAGGTGTTAACGTGGGAGGAGTGGCACATGAGGTCAGTATCTCTCTGCCTTCATTACCGATCACTTACACACACCACTGCTCACACAATACACACAAACACACACACACACAATGTAGGCTACAGGTAGGCTATAGTCGCGTTATTAAATATTGCATGTACACGTGTCTCTGGGCCTACAGATGTTTAGGACACTAAATGATGTAATACACCATATGTTATTATATATTAATATGGGTTGGCCTGTGTGTGTGTGTGTGTGTGTGTATATACGTGTATATATATATATATATATATATATATATGAAGAGTTCAGATGCAAAAGCCTCTAAATGCCATTTGAAATTTTCTTCTTTAATGATGATTTTTATCAAGCTTCTATATTTAAGTTCAGTGATTTCACTTAAATGGCAATGATAATTACCTATTAATTGTTATTTAAGTGAAATTACTGAACTTAAATGTACAAGTTTGATAAAAATCATCATTAAAGTGTCATTAAAAATTTCAAATGGCATTTAGAGGCTTTTGCATCTGAACTCTTCATATATATATATATGTATATATATAAACCTTTTTCCTGTTTTTTTTTTTTGTTTCATTCCATTTTCAATGTTTTTATGCTTCAGAAAAATATGCTTTATAAAAAGTTAAATATAGAGTAAAATACGTTATTGTTTAATTTCTCCAATTCATATGTTGGTTTAATCATATTAAGGTTCCTGCATCAGCAACTAAAATACAGATAGCTGCTCACTGTTGGACAGAAATGTCACTTTTGTCATCGCTGGGATAAAATTGAATATTTCTGGTCATATTAACATAGTGGAGGACATGGTGAAGGTCTAGGGCCCTCTACTGTCTGAAATAATTACTGCATCATTATCTGCTTTATCAAATTGATTTCATTATATTGGTGTCCTTTTTTTCTTTGAATCATTAGTCAAATACTATAATTATCTAAATTGTTGGTCTCCGGCAAAATTTAAATAATAAAAACCAAATGTCAAAGGTTATTGTAATTTAAAAGCATTTATTGTAGTTACATTTATATTAACCTTGTTAAGCTAGGGTTGAACCTTGTTAAAGTTCAATCCTGTTAGAGAAAAAAAAAATCATAAATTACCTGCAAAATATGTTTAATTTTAATGCCAAGGCAAAGAGAAAAGCATGAGTCATATCGGCCACACGGAGATATAGCAAGAGCTAAACAGCATTGATTATTGTGCAGTTCTGAACCCAACTGAACCTTGTCAATGTCCATTTCTACTTGGCAACTAAAGTACAAAACACACTGTGCTGTCATCCTCTGTTGCCTTGTTACCAAAGCATGTTTCCCTGTGCATCCAGTGCAGACATATGGCCAGGGTGGGGTGATCATTTAGCTTGAAGAGGACTTTACACAACATGATCTTTACTAAGAAATGCCAAAGAACATGTATTGGAAACTGCTGAGACAATTATAGTTATTCAAATACAGTTATTGTGAAGAGAAAATGTGGGCCAGAAAATACAGGAAGAAACCATACTAAATTAATAAAATAAAGCTTATTTTATGACCATAAATATGATTTATTATTTTATTTTGTTATTTTAAGCACATTTACTCCCCAATAAATAAATAAATGTACTGGAAAGTAATAATAGCCTAAGTAATTTATTTATAAATAGAAATGATGAACATGACTTGAGTAATATTTCCCCACAAAATTAAAATAATAATAAGGAACACGATAAATTAGGCTAATAAAATAAAGCTTTATTTAGGATCATAAATATATAACATTTCTTGACTATTGTGCTCATTTACACCCCAAATTGCTGTTGTGATATATATAGCCTATATATATATCATTGTATATGAAGCTTATTTTAGCTCTATTATTTTCATCACAGTTTACCCCCCAAAATTACTCCAAAGCAAAAAAAAAAAAAAACATTTGTATTAAAGTCATTACAATACAAATGTACAATCTAAAAAATGATATAATATTATTTAAATCGTGATAAAAAATTGTGAAATGTATTTAATACTGAAATTATTGATTTTTTATATATATATATATATATATATATGAAGAGTTCAGATGCAAAAGCCTCTAAATGCCATTTGAAATTTTCTTCTTTAATGATGATTTTTATCAAACTTGTATATTTAAGTTCAGTGATTTCACTTAAATAACAATTAATAGGTAATTATCATTGCCATTTAAGTGAAATCACTGAACTTAAATATACAAGTTTGATAAAAATCATCATTAAAGAAGAAAATTTCAAATGGCATTTAGAGGCTTTGCATCTGAACTCTTCATATATATATTTATATGAGTGAAATATGACCAAGAATTCTTTACAAGAGTTTCAAAAAGTTGTATGCAGCTCACAGCGAAATGATGAACTGATACAAACATACATTAGCATACTAACAAATAATTTGCATCTAATTTACATCTAAACGTGAAATTCTCTCTCGCGCTCTCTCTCCAAAGGTCGTACTCTAATCTATTTTTTTTCCCTGTAAATATGTTGCCATTACTTATGTTCTGTGGCTTGTCAACCCACTGAATGACATATTAAACATCTCTGTGAGACAATGTACACAATGTGCATACATGTGGGATTTTCCCACAGCTTATGTAAACAATCCTTCATACTTGCTCTTCTCCATGTTTACTCGTCCCAGCAGTAATAAAGAGTTTTCATGAGTCCGTCTGAACGGATGTGAGCGTGATCATGAGCAGAACGGGGGTGATCGGGACACACATGGTTGAATATGACCGCGTGTTATCGACTATATACATGACCCATGACATCACAGAACACTAGTGAACATGTGCCCTAACGAAAACTTAAAGCAGCCACAAATGTCCCATGTTAGCTAGCTATAGCTTTGAATGCTAATCATGAAATTAAAATTGCGTTCGAACAGTGTGAAGAAAACAAACAAACATTTTAATTAGCTATGCAATGTCCCACAGGTGGGACGTTTGCCACTATATTTTTAAAACAATAATATCTTAGTAAATACCTTAAATAATATTGACAAACTATATATCATTTGAAAGCTTACAATCTCTAGTTTCCATATTTGGTGACTGATTTTCAAAATATATTACAGAGGAGCCATAATTTATCAATATAAAACAAGAATATTTTCATATTCATAAGGCGTGTTCAGACCTTTATTTTAAAATAGCAGTAAACATGAAAAATCATGAAAAAATGGTAGATACCTCAGTTTGTTTTCATGCCAAAAGTTCAAAAGATAGAATCCATTCAATTATTTTGGAAAAAAAGGTCTGAAAAGTTTGAAATATCAAGAAAAAAAATAATAAATTCACCATTTTTGTGACGTGGCAGCTAGCTATGACTTAGGCTACATGCGTGTTCTTTGTATGTGTTTCTTAGAGGTTCAATTCATTTCAAAATCTGCCAAACTTCCCATACTACTTCTGCTTTACTTCAGAAATTGTATGAAAATTGTGAAAATAATGGTTCACATCACTCAAAACACGAATGGAAATGCAGACGCCCTTATATGGGCAGTAATGGAGTCTGATTGTGCCCTAGTGAAAAAGTTTGGTACTGCGCTCAAACAAAATCTTACTGAAAGCTCATTTTTTGAGATATCAGCCTAAAATTTGAAACACAACTTGTTCAGATTTTTTTTAGGCTTTGATCTTTCTGCCGTTTTAGAGTAGCCAAGGTTTTGAAAATATATATTTTATGTAAAATATGAATAATTAATATTTTTACATTGTACATTTCCATAAACTCAAACTTCTATAACTTCTTTTCTGTTTCACTTTCTTAATTTATTTCACTTCTACAAAAATCTGCCAAATGTCTTTTTTAAAACAAGACCAATCATATGTCTATATTGCAAAGCATTCTTGAATTACAACCATTTAAGTTCGAAATGTGCATTTTCATGTCTATTCAAAAAAGGGGGGGTGACAGTTAAGAGGTTCCTGATTTAATTTTGAAGGTCGCCTACAACAGATTTAGCCAAGGTCATAAAAAAACAATTAAAAGCACAAGGCGATGTACTTGTGTACACAAAAATACAGCGAGGCTCGTAAATTCTGTTAGAAAATGGAGAACAAAAAAATATTCATAAATTATATAAGGGTTAATATTTCATAATTCAAAGATAGTTATATCAACATGCTTTAACTTAGCCTATAATGTCCCTAACCCCAAGTATGAGAGCAGCCGTATTAGTGATGCTTTCCATTGCAAATGAATGTAATGATGTTTATTCATCATAGGCCTACACAAGAGGGTGCCATTGAGCTTCACATGTAACTGCCTTGCAAAAGGACATTACTATATCCTCAAATTGTCACTCTGATAAACACTGTTCATGCCCTTGCCAGACTTTAAGTTTTGTGTTTGTGTGAGAATTTTTGATCACAGATCTCATCCTCAGGGCAAGGGTGAATTATATTTTGACTCAGTGTGTGTGTGTGTGGTGTGGTCTTGGCGTGAAGATGCTCGCAAGTTTATGTGAGCAGGTCAGCAATCAAGGAGTGGCCACAATCCACAAATAACCACCGGAGACAGACTGGAGCATTCGCTCATACATCCACCTCTGTATGAACTGGTCCAACATCTACCTTTACTGATTGAATATGGCTTACATTAGCCAGATATGCTTCATAAATGAGTAGTGGTGGAACTATTATTGTGTAAACTGCAGCTTAGTAACCCATAGCAACTCCCTGACAACCACCCAGATCATATCAAAGTTATAGAAACTAAATGCTGCCTTTCTTTTATGGACCACAAATGGGAGATTAAAATTTCACATCTGTCAACTGTCATTCTGACTGTCCAGTCATACTTACTTTTGGGGGAATTTCTAGGCACTGTATTTCATATTGCATTTCTGTTAATCTTGATTTCTCAGAACTTGTGTGCTTTTTCTGTGAACTGTGGCGCTGATAGAGTCCTTTCTCGTCTACCAGGTGTCCTGGAAAGAAGCAGCCCTCAAGTCCATATTTTGGATTGGTCTGGACGGTCCACTCTTTAGGCAATTCCCAGCTTTACTGCCACCGGCATGTTCCTTGAAGGAACACAACACAATAGAACCAGTTTCGGATTCTCTTTCCGTCACCGCTGTCACCGTCGTTCCAGAACCTTGTCCCATCATGGGTCCAGAGTCTCGTCCTGCTGAGACCACCCTTCCAGGTTGGTGACTTACCACATAGTAACCACATAGTAACACCATAGTAACGTAGAGCAGATTAAAGTTTAAAAACACTCAGACTTAGTCACTTAGCAATGCCATGGCAACACGTACTCCACAACAACTTTATTGTAATGTTTTCAAAAACCAGTTCAGTTCAGTCTCAGTCAGCACAAAGAAAAATCCATTTCAATGTTGTTTTTTTTCCTCAAAAAGACAAAAGTCAGTAAATAATGAGGAGCCCAATCCTACATTCCAGCTGTCAGTCAAAAGTTATTGGTTGCGATTGTGCAATTGTCTTCAAACAGACACATCTCAAACTCTTCCAGCCTGTATTCTGTCAGACAATAACTCGATGTGGCCTTCTGGAGACTGTTGCAGAACGCAGTGCTGGATAATGTGACCTTCTCAAGTCTACCTGTTAAACTTGTGTCGTCTGTGTGAGGGAGGACGTGCGCTATTTTTACACAACGACAAATTGTGAAGGAAATGAAGGGGAAGGGAGGGCTAAGAGTGGACACTGAGGCCTGTAAACCCTCTAAAGCAAGATTTATAAAAGAGAAGTTACACCAATGAGAACTCTTAAATATCGCAAAAACACTTTTCCTAGATTAACTGTAGCATAAATGGAGGCTTTTTGGTGAAGTTTTCTGCTTTCTGATACTCTAATATAGAGTTTGAAGAAAACTCAATCTGTTAATCAGAAAATCTGCAATCATAGATATCAGTATTATCTCATATTCCAGCTAACAAAAATATGTTCTAAGAATGTTTTGCCAATGTTCTCATCAAAGTTATGAAAATGGGATTTCCGAAAGTTTAAAAATTTTTCTGATTATTCAACATTCCATTTTTTTAATTCTTGAAATATTATTCGCGAAACGTTGCTTTTACCCCATAATTAGACCTAATGTCTAAACCATCCGAGGTAGACTGACCACGAGCTATGAGGTTGTGAAACAAAGGTTTTTGCTCCTGTTGAAGCTATAAGATTGAATGAAATCAACCTTGTTTGAAGAAAAACATGTTTTAAAAATACACTACCCACAATCCTACGCGTAGTAGCAACGTCTACTGATTGGTCCAACTTGCTGTTACCATCGAAACATTTACCTTACTGGCGTGAACAGCTACCCGCAGCTGTTGTTGTGGTGCTCTGCATCAGGACGTAGACAGCTCTACCTCAGCTTTCACGCGTTCCCACTTGAGAGTTTTCATTTACCATCCGAACCACATCGTCATTTGTGACTTCAGGCAGGTTGCCGAGAGATTTGGTCCAGCGGTATCTATCGGGCTAAATCTAGACGCACCCTAGCGGCAGCAAAAATTATTTTGCAGCCAGTGTGGTCTAGCAACTCTCCATTGGCTTTCGAAGTGGAAAAACCAAAGTCTGGTCAGGCCAATCACATCGTGTATAGAGTTGGTGGGCGGGCTTAACACAATGAAGGCAGAGTTGTGACGGTTCTGCGCCGTGATTTCCCTGCTATTTGAAAACAAACAAGATGCTGCTGGCGAACAGCCGTCTTTCGAATCGGCTTTGGCCGCGACTCTGAATGACTTGGAGTTAAGAGAACGTCACTTAAGTCATTCTTAAAAAAGGAAGATGCGTTCGGAGTTTTGATGACTGGAATACCGCAAAAGTTTAATATATCAATAGCTCCGCTGGTGGGAAAACAGCATGGGACTCACTCAGCCACAGCCGTTCGTTGTTTTGGTTGGTTTGCGCTATCCTATGCCGTGCAGAGGGATATTGAACGATAACCTTTTATCCCGCCCCTCAGATTGAGGTATGCCAATTGTGAGTTCCCAGACCTAAAATCTTGATGTAGATCTGGCTTGCCAGGCTACTATCGGACTCCATCATTGTAAAAAGCTAACCGGAAGAGCCGTATCCCTGCTAAAAGACGTACTTCCGGTTCAATTTTTTCGTGACTATTCTCTTAAAATAAATTGGTAGCCATTTTTCCTTAATTTTATCAGTTGAATCGGTTCCTCAAAATTGTGTAAGTTTCCTTAACCACCTTGCTTAGCAACTTTTTCTTGAAACTGCTGAAAGAAAAAAAAATACATGAAGAATGCATTTTATGCTAATACGCAATAGCACCCCTTGTGGTAAAATTGAGAATTTTAAGATGCAATCAAACAATAGTAATTACAAGATTTGTAATTTTCTATATGTACCATGTGACCTCTGCAGAGTCAATTTGCTGTTGATAGTGTTGCCTCAGAAACGTAAAATTAGCCAACTTGCATAATGCTATGGGCAAAACAACATGTAACACTTGTGTAATTAGAAAAACTGGCATTCTCATGAAGTATGTTTCAGACAGAAACTCCCTGACGTACCAAAGACAGAAATAAAGATTGCCTACCTAGATGACACCTACGAATATCATAAAACACGCACACACACACAGGGCCAGAGTTGTATCTGGACGGTACCCAAATCTCTCCCAGTGGTCGGCTCTCTGCTCGGGTGTGTCCACTCGCCTCGGTACGGCACAGAATAGACTATTGTTAACCTCAGAAGACACAAAAATTTCAAACAATTCAACACACACACACACTCACACAGCCTGACGTAAATGGCGAGTGTGTGTGTGTGGCAGGAAAGATTGGTAATAAAGGGCTACAGAGGGTAAAATATATCTCATTGTTATCAGTCCTCAAAAAGCCTTTGTTCTGCTGTTCGTCCTCTCTGCTTTGTCTGTGATTTGGTTGAATTGTAGATGTGTGTTTGTGCAGTATGGATGGGAAATCTGACCGTTCTTTTGTAGATCACACACTGACTGTAATCATATGGATTTGAGTTAAAGCGAGCGCCCTTGTGTGTCGCAGTTTGATTTGTGTGTCTTTCAGCATGACTGCAAAGTCATCATCAAAGCTGTCTTAGAGCCCGCAGAGTGAGTCGACACACACATACACAAACTTTGAAGTCAAGCCGGGTGACTTGCTGAGTTGCTGAGTGTGTGAGAATGAGTGTGGCATATATAACACCTGATCTCAGCACATCCTGCTATTCATATTAACACTCAAGACCCGCTGAGCCTCAAGAGCCCGTCCTCTGTCTTTCTGAGGGTCTCACAGTGCTGTTCTGTTGTCAGGACAGATGGAGTGTGTACTACAGTGTGACTGGCAGTGCGTTATATAAGGATGCTTCTACTCAGAGCTCGTTTGACATGATGTTACACCTCACATTATCTTCATGTAATATGTATTCACATAATTTATATCATATATATATATATTGTGATTTTATATATATATATATATATATATAATTGATATCTAATATTAATCACGAAAACTAAAAAAAACATTTTATTTGAGTGTGTATATATATATAAATATATAATGTAATTTCAATTTATTTTATACATAAAATTACATTCAATTTTATATTATGATTAATAATAAGAAATTATATGAATGAAATTAATACTATTAAAATAAATTGATATAGGCTATATTTATAAGAGAGAGAGAGAGAGAGAGAGAGAGAGAGAGAGAGAGAAATAGTTAAAAATAATTAATTTTAATAAATTAAATGAATGAAAATGATTTTTTAATTAAACATAATAATAATTTAAATTAAATGTATATTATTTATCCAGTTACATTCTATTTTATATTATGATTAGAAATAATAGGAATAAAATTAATAATACATTATTGTGTGCATATATACATATGTAATTATTTTTATATAATAATTTATATATATATATATATATTATATGAAGACTATTTTATTATTATTAACGTATTCCTATTTTGTTCATATATTCTACACACACACACACACACACACACACATATGCATGCAAATGTATTATCATTAATGTAGCCATTTTATTATTATGATATCTTTTTATTCATATAATAGTTTGTTATTAATTACATATGTATAATAAATACAAATAATAATAATAAAATAGGCTCGTTATTAATAATACAACACAATTAATAATAAAATGTTGATATATAGTTATATAACACATTATAGAATATAATTTTATTATTCCAATGTATGATATATATATATATATATATATATATATATATATATATATATATATATATATATATTCATCTCTCCACCCATTCATCCCTCACTTTGTAAATACATTTATTCACTGATCATAATCCATGTGTAGTTGTAGTATCTTCTAGCCTGAGATTTGGCCTGCCATCTGCTGCTGTTGACAGGACCGACTCCATTCTCCAATGCTCAATGACTGCTCAGAAAAACATAGGAAAGTCTGTCCCGAGGAAAAAATTAACAAGAATTTCACACAGAAGAAATCCCCGTCTCTGCTTGACGTCATGCGTCTTTATTCCACATTTATGCAGCATTCTCAAACACTGCTGGTATTTCTACATTGTTCCATGTCTGTCCAAAAAGGCCACCACAGTGTGTGTGTGTGTGTGTGTGTGTGTGTGTGTGTGGCGGTTAACTGAACGAGGACTTGACGCGTCTATACAAGGCCTGTTGACCTCCTCTGGCTATACTAGAACAGTGTGTGTGTGTGTGTGTGTGTGTGTGTGTGTGTGTGTGTAGAAGCCTATTGTCTGCACGCCTGTTATCATTAGACTGCAGTTTCCTATGTTGTAAGGGAAGTGGAGAGAAACTTGTTAAATATATCTTTGGCTTTCAACACAGATAAACCGACTGCTGCAAAACGACCAGTTACTGTATTTCAAACAGTTTTTCCTCTCTGTTAAAAAACACAGACAGTTCACAGACTTTATAAAACTGTCTGCAAACACACAAACACCAGACGTCACACACCCTGTGACCTCAGCAGAAAGGAATGCAATCGAAAATAGAAAGAGATGCAGTAGTGAGGAAGGGGGGGGGGTTCTTTTGAGGTGAAAGACAGAGAAAAGTGAGAGAGAGAGAGACAGATGTGAGACAGACAGACAGTGAAGGTCAGACTAAAGTAATAATACAGCTAACTGTCACTCACGGAAGGAGGGGTCACACATAGACACTCAAAATGACACGGTAATAACTGAGTCACAGCTCAGGTTCCCGTAAAAATGGTATTTCTGCACAGTACGTATATTATGTGCCAAGACACTGATTCAAACGTCAATAAAGAACTTTAACAGTCTGATCAAAGATCGGTTTTCTTAAAGGAATAGCGCGCCCTAAAGATGTAATAATAAAACAAAATATTTCATTCACCCTCATATCGTTACAAATGCTGCCCTTGATGGGTTTAGTCAAGTTGACTAGAGTTTCTTTCTTCTTTTGAACACAAAAGGAGATATTTTGAAGAATGTCTGTGTAACCAGACAGTTGATGGACCCCTTTACATTATATATTTTTTCCTACTGTGGAAGTCAACGGGTGCCGTCAACTGTTTGATGTCAAAAACATTCATCTTTTGTGTTCAACATACAGGTTTGAAACAACTTGAGGGTCAGTGAAAGATGACAAATTTGTCATTTTTTGGGTGAACTATCCCTTTAAGAGCTCCAGTACTCATTTACTTTCATTGTGTAGAAAACCGAATAGATAATCTAGCCTTCCCTCCAAAAAATGTAGGTTCCCAGAACATTCTGGAAGCATTAGTTTATGGTTGACATCAATTAAAACCTAAAAAGATCATTGCTAGAATTTTAGAAATTAATTTCCAAAGAAATAACCCTACAGGAACACAAATTGATGTCAGGAAAACATTCTGTGCTCATTGTGTCACATCTCCTTTCATGTTCCACTGAAAACAGGAAGTCAGACTTGTTTGGAGTGCAAATATTTGAATCAATGACAGCATTTATTATTAGAAAAGACTTACTGAAAATCGCTGGTCTAATTGCTTAAACTGTCCCAAAACTGAGCTCTAATGAACTCCAAACCCTTGAAATGTAAATATTGATGCAATAGTCCAACACCAGACTGGAGTTAAACCTATGAGGCACAGGTTGTTTCCCCATGATGTCATGCGTGTGTGACTCAGCGGTGTCCCTAAGTCCTCAGGGGCCACATTCCCGGACGGCCACTCATCCGAGTCGAAGAGTCACTCTCGCTCTCCTTCAGTCGTCTGAGGTCTTCGCTCACTAATTAACTTTCTATAGCCTACATCCGTCAACAAGCGGGAATTCTTAACCTGTGACATCATCGTGATAGGTAAAATCTCCCGCGAGAGGAACAGCGTTTTCGTAAGATTATGTTTTTAACGCCCAAAATGGCTATTCCTGTCTCTTGCACGCTGGTTAGTCACATGGGATTTGGCTGTTTCAGCTAATGTGCTTAGCAGCTGAGATGCAGGATTGTGATTGATGGATTCACAGAGAGATGTGGAAGAGGTGATGTGTGTCTGACTCATGTGCAGTAAGTCTGGATCTGGATCCTGACATTGATGGCTTTACCATTTTGCTGAATGTTTGGCCTCATGCACAGATGACTATTTTGTCTGAGCAAACCCATCACCATTTTTATGATATATGATTATGATAATATGATAATAAAATATAATATATATATATTTTATTTTAATGTAATGTCAATAAAGCAGAACAAAGAAGAACAAATAAGTTAAATTATTAAAATGACAAGTTTCATACATTTAGTCCTTCAGATTAAGCTTAAGCAGCAATTACAAATGTTGCCTTGATAACTAAATAAAAGAAATAGGTTCATTTTAATTAATTAATACAAAAAATACGCAAACTAAAATGTCTCAGGTTACGTATGTAACCCTGGTTCCCTGAGAGGAGACGCGATGGGAACACCCTGCATGATTGCGTCGTGAAACGCGCGTAAAATCAGTCCAATGGAAAGACGAGACGTCATAGGTGACGTCATAAGGAAACTATTAAGCACCCCTGAAATCAGACCGCGACAGAGAACGCAGCGTCTCGTTCCCTCTCAGGGAACCAGACGTTCATACGTAACTTGAGACATAAGCCGCTTTCCGACCAAGTAGTTATAGGAACTGTCCACTTCTAAACAGTTCTAAGAACTACTCTCCCCCAAACTCGGTTTTGCTGCTTGCATTCGCACTGGCCAAGTGGCCATAGGAACTGGTAGGAGGGGTAACGCAAGCACGGCGACGGTCTTTATAGCGTCATCACTAGACGTAGCACGGCCACATACAACAACAACAAACCAGCATGGAGGAGGCTATTGCAATGTTCCTGTTCTGCCTTGCCGGGACCTTAATAACGGAGAACGAACGGCGGCGTTTAAAGATTATGCTTGAGTTCTGTACAGTGAAACACAGAAGACGAAGGCTCCAGCGTAATATGATATTAAGTAATATGATGGAAGAAGATAAAAGAGCAGAGCGCAGCAGGCAAACAAAACGACGGGTAAGTTTAGCTAGCATTAGCAATTAGCTGGTTGAATGCGTTATGTTTGTCTTAATCCTCGTTGTAATGTTTTGCAAAAACTCACAGCGTATGGCAGACAGCGCGCTACAAGTTCCTTGTTGACAGTGAGCATGACTTATAAGTTGAACCAATCAACGTAGACCTAGGGAAAGGGAACTAAAAAAATCCTTGCTCTAGACTAGGTACTGAAAGAGTTATGGGAATTACGGTCGGAGGAACTAAAAAATCCCCAATTTAGTCCGGTCGGAACACGAGAAAAAAAGGGTTATAGGAACGTTAGGTTCTAGGAACTGCAAAAGTCCCTCCGGTCGGAACGGCTATAGTGACAAATACCTGTTCTTTGAGAAGTCCTTGCGCACACTAAGAACCAAGCAACCTAGCCCCAGGAGTGGAGAGGTCTAGGTAATTAAACCTGACAAATGTATGTGGTGAGGACCAGCCTACCGCATTACAAACATCAATCCGAAAATTAAAGCCACAGAGGCAGCCATACTCCTCGTAGAATGGGCCCGAACAGCCATAGGTGAACGCTGTTCAGCCGCTTCATAAGCCAGTGAGATAGCCTTAACTACCCACTTGCTCATTGGATCTAGGTGACGTTCACCATACCAGGTGGAGAATAATTTCTAGTGCAATGCTGGTAAATTCTGGTGCTCTGGATAGGAGAATGGTCTCAATGACCTCAGTTGAGAGACCGGATTCTAAGAGCCAGGCCCCCTCAGAGGCCAGGTCCACAGTTTCCACAACTCCGGATGAGGGTGAAATATCGTGCCCCTTGCGTGGGACAGTAGGTCCCTCCTGACCGGAATCTCCAGGGAAGAGCCGTCTAGAAGGGACACTAAGTGCGAGAACCATACTCGGCTCGGCCAGTAAGGGTCCCTTTCCCGGCGAACCCTCTCCAGAAGCACCGGAAGCATGGATATTTGGGGAAAATGTACAGGTGCAGCCTCAGCCACACCTTCACCATTGCATCCAGCCTGAGAGGAGAGGTCCGTGAGGGAGAACCACATGGGCCAATGGGTTGAATCTGGTGATGCGAAAAGGTCTACTTGAGCTTGACCAAGTTTTGAAACCAAGGTTTCTTCTACATGAGCAAGGCATGTAGGCATTGCTGTGTGACCTTGATTGTGCGTCCTTCAAGTCTTTTGTGACAAACGAGTCCTTGGACTGAATCTGTGATTCAATCTGTTTGAGTGTAAGCATTCTGAAGTTGAGTTTAAATGGCAGAAAATCTAGGATAGGGCGCAGCCCTCCATCCTTCTTTGGGACACTGAAGTAACGGCTGTAAAACCCTGACTCTCTGCTGGGAGGAGAAACCAGCCTGTTTTTGAAAAAGTGTCAGTATTGTACTTCCTGCTCCATAACCAGAGCCGGCTCGGAGTCCACCACTGTGGGAAGGACCCCTTGGAAATCTGGGCGGATCTAAATTCTGTAACCCTTTTCTATTATGTGCAGGACCCATTAAGAACCATTTGGTGGTAGTTTCCACACTGCCAGAAATTCTGATAAGGGAACCAGTCTCTCGAGACTGGCCTCTGGATTTGGTTGAACAATCATTTTGGTGCCCTGAAGCGGCGAACCGCTTGGGAACAACCGAACTGACCGTCCTACGACCCACCTTGGAGGATAGTATGGGGACGCTGACACCTCGGTGCCCTGAAACAGCAAACTGGCAGGGAACAACCAAAGTGGCAGCGCTGCGACTCTCCTCGGAGAATCGCCCCCCAGAGGGCGCCAAGGAGGAACTATTTCTCAAAATCGTCCCTGCCTGGAGGGGACCAACCTCAGAAGTCTGATAAATTTGACATCAGGACTTCTTAGTCCAAGCTCTCTTGGTGATGACAGTCCTCAGATCTTGTCTACCCCTAACATGCTTGGACTGCGATCACCACCCAGGATCCCCAGATTGAGGAGGAGCCCGAGCGGCGACACTCTGTTTCTGATGCACTCATGCTGTGAGGAGCTTGTAGACGGTCGAGACTGACTTTTATATTATGAGAAGTCTCGGGGACATTGGATCGGAGAGGAAGAAACCTCTGGAATGCAAAAAAAAAAGACTTTTTCTAGATTTATAGTTTCCTGGTCTATCAGCGCAGCTTGAGTTCCCTTGAAAGTAATTTTTTTTTTAAAGAAATGTTGCCTTAACTAGAAAGAATTAAATTGGTTCAATTTGAATGGCTAAAATTACTAAAACTTACATAAAAATGTATTAATGCTAAATAGAATCATAATTTATTTCCATTTAAGTTTTAGTTCAACTGATTTTTAATTATTCAACTTAAACTTAAAAAAACTTAAGTTGCATGAAGTTTAATTTGAATGACTAAAATTTCTAGAACTAAACTGACATAAAAATTAAGCTAAATAGAATTTTTTTTTAACTTATAAACCACATTTTTATACAAGTCTTTGTTTTAGTCATTTTAATACTTTTTAAAGAGCACCTAAAAGATTTATATCTGAAAGTGCACCATATATAAAGTTATTGTCTTTCAAAAGTGAGAGTCGACTCTGAGTCTATGAAATGAATTGTTTTTGAAGCGAGTCATTAGCTGTTACGTCGTGACGTAAATACAAAACATTAGCTCATTGGCTGCTCCCAACAACTGCACGCGCAGATGGGAGTTTGTAAACTTGAAATCTAGTCTAGAACACATTCAAAAACTTCAGCTGAATCGCATCATGTCGAGAAGATGCTGTGTTCTACATAGCAAAGACAGTTCAGCCACTTGTTTTCATTGCCCAGGGACGAGCATGTGAAGAATCAGTGGTTAGAGTTCATAGTTGCAACGATACCACAACAGTATAGCCCGAACCTTGTGTTCTCATCATTTTAATGACGAATCATGCAAAAACATAAATGAATTCAAATGTGGATTCGCAAGCCGGTTGTTCCCGAAGGAGGGCTCAGTATCCAGTGTATATGGATCAGGTTCATCCTCCTCCGAATCACAATCTGTAAGTGATATTAATAATGTTTGCTGTTATGTTTTCTGTAGCATGCACAATATGGTTATATTGTGTTGTGTGTGTTGTGTACACTCCGCGCAGCTTCTAAGTGGGGTAAAGTTAGTTTTGTTTTTGATATTCACCAGACATTCATTGAAAAATGGCAATTACCTCCTAAACGACTTAGCCAAATATGACTTCGCTCTATATAATAAGCACTGCCCCTCAAAAGCCGCCGCAATGTGAGTTTCGCCGATATTGACACTTTTGTTCAACAATTTTCAAGGGGCTCATTAATACATTTAAAAATTTAAGGGAAAATGAGCAATGTTGCCTTGGTAATGAAAGAAAATAAATAGGTTTAATCTAAATGACTAAAATGACTAAAACTTATAGAAAAAATAAGGCTAAATAGGAATATTTGAAAAACGAATAAAACATAATTTATTTTTTATTTAAGTAGTAGTTTTAGCTATTTTAGTAATTCAACTTAAACTTAAAAAACTTAAGTGAAAATTAGAAATATTGCATGAAATAAATTCATTAATAAAAATTAATAATTTTTTTAATTTAAATTAATAAATTTAGTTTGAATGACCAAAATTTTGAGAGAGAGAGAGAGATATAGATAGATAGATGATTGATAGATAGATAGATGATAGATAGATAGATAGATAGATAGATAGATAGATAGATAGATAGATAGATAGATGATAGATAGATAGATAGATAGATAGATAGATAGATAGATAGATAGATAGATAGATAGATAGATAGATAGATAGATAGATAGATAGATAGATAGATAGATAGATAGATAGATGACATCACTACTAAAATTACAAAAACTAAAAATTACCTAAATGAAAATAAATTATGATTTTAGTACTTCAAAATATTTCTATTTGTCTTAATTTTTTTAAGTTTTAGTTTCAGAAACACACTTGTGTTGTGAGCTGAGGTTTGCAGTGAAGTCCAGCTGTGTTTCTCTGTGAGGGAATGTTACCAAGCCCAAGCCACAGTCCAGTGATGACCCCACAGACACTTGCTCAATAGAGCCATTGATAGATGAAAGGGTGGAAGCAGAGCGAGAGATGGACAGATTTACAACGGCCTGTCAGACAAAAGTGTAGTCTCTGATTCAGAGGCATCATGATTGTCTGAAGTCCAAGCACTGTCAAATATTCCACTCCTAGCTTCATCTGTTTATTTTTTGTGTCCGTGTATTTGTTTAGTTTTAATTTAATAATATATTTTAATTATCAATTCAATTTATATATATATATATATATATATAGTAATTTCACTTAAATAACAATCATTGCCATTTAAGTGAAATAACTGAACTTAAATATACAAGTTTGATAAAAAAAAAGCATCATTAAAGAAGAAAATTTCAAATGGCATTTAGAGGCTTTTGCATCTGAACTCTTCATATATATATATATATATATATATATATATATATATATATATATATATTATTATTATTATTATTATTATTATTATTATTATTGTGATTATTTTTAATTTATTTTTTTTTATCAATGGCTGCATCCCAATCTTCATGACTGTACTAATATATATATATATATATATGAAGAGTTGAGATGCAAAAGCCTCTAAATGCCATTTGAAATTTTCTTCTTTAATGATGATTTTTATCAAACTTGTATATTTAAGTTCAGTGATTTCACTTAAATAACAATTAATAGGTAATTATCATTGACATTTAAGTGAAATGACTGAACTTAAATATACAAGCTTGATAAAAATGATCATTCTAGAAGAAAATTTCCAATGGCACTTAGAGGCTTTTGCATCTCAACTCTTCATATATATTAAATATATAAAAAATTATGTCAACATGAAATCTATTACACAGTATTTTTCTACCAATGTAGTCAACAAACATAACAAACTCCTCTTGTGTAGCCAGGGGTTTGTGGGAAATACTCAAAGCATGCATGGATGCATTTCTCAAAAATGACACAATCGGCCACCTTTGTCAAACTATTTTGCACGCACAATGATCTGGGACACACTAATCCTAATCTCTCACTCTATATGGGAGGCATGCGAATTGGGTCGCTGTGCATTTTTCTCTTTCAGCATTGCTATAAAGAGCATTTCCATGGCGACATGCAGAACTTTTAATGATCCAATGCAGCTGTTGTTGTTGTTTTGATAGTGTTATTATACGTCACATGCGTGTGACCATTTCATGCTGTTCAAACAAGTCTTTAGTGATAAGGTCTCGTACTGACAGCAACTCTGAATGAAGAGTAATCAGTGATTCATAGGAAAGAAAAAGTGAGAGGTCTATAAAGTCGTGATATGTTTGAACCTGCTTTGAGCTGAAATATTTCAGATGGGAATCAACTATTTCTTAACGGGATTTACCTGTTTGTGGTTTAGTAGTTGGTACATTATTAGACTCTGTCTCTTTTGTGAGGAAGTAGGGTCTCAAATAGGTTTACGCTCCATTATATCAGATTATTTATATGGATTAGGATTTAAAGTGGTTTATTTCCCTTATTTTGCTTCCCAAAAGTTATAACAGCTACTAGAAATTTCAGACTTTACATATATAGTTGCTAAAATTTGTTTTATTTCGTATTTCAAGCATTGCTCATCGTGACTTGTGAATTCGCGTTTCTAACTTTATTAGTGTGTAATGTTGCTGTTTGAGCATAAACAACATCTGTAAAGTTACAACGCTCCCAGGTCAAAGCAATGGGAGATTCTTTTACAGAAATCAAGGACAACAACAAATGGGTGGTAGGAACTACAATGAGCTTCATCACGGGTTAGTGACATCACTAACCCTACAATTTACATAAAGCCCATCCCCCGGGAACATGATTTATAGGGCCTTTCTCAAACTGTGTTCTTGTCTGTGCTTGTGAAACGTAATCTTTTGTGGCCCAAGTACTGTCCCAATACACAAGTTTGCATTTTGGCAAGAACTGTTAAAAATCCTGGATGTGGTCTTGACACGCCCATTTTACCGATTGGTTAGTAACTTGTGTGAACTTGATGGCAGAAATATCCCAGGATTCAATTCGACATTCGAGGAAGGTAATTCAGTAACTTGTGTGAACTTGATGGCAGAAATATCCCAGGATTCAATTCGACATTCGAGGAAGGTAATTCAGTAATTCATTTTTCTACATTTGTATTATATACACTATTTCATCACAAAATTTACTTCTGAGAACATTTGGTGCTCTATCTTGCACCCGGCGCAAATGACTTTATACACAAACGCATGTATCCTTCCTATTTTGCACCCGCGCAAAGCGGGATTTTTCCCTCCACAGACGGACGTCGGTAAACTAGGAAATGAACTTGCGCTCCCTGGGCGAATCGGCGCAAAAAGGAGGCGTGTTTCGGCGCAAACATTCCCTGGTGCTATTTTACACTTCCAGAAAACAATTGCGCCACTGACCAGAAAAAAACCTGGTCTAATGTCAGTGGCGCGTTACGCATTGTTCATAATGCTATTTTAAGCGCATGCTTGGCCATAATGTAGCTGGTACACAGTGCACATACACTTTGATTCTCTCATCAACACAGATGCAGCAGTTTTTATTTTTGCAAATCATACATTATAACAAGGAAAAATATTAACACATGAGGGAAATCATTGTGGTTTACATGAAGATGAAAAAACCGAATTACCCATTTTTTAAGGCTAATTGTAGTACTAAAGGATCAGACCTGTTTGCCCAATAGTGGCAAGAAACATACGTACAGTATATAATGTTTAACCAATGCTGATGTGCGAGAGTTTCTACCATCCCCATACAACGTCACTTCTCTGTCTTTTACTGCCCTGACAAGAACATCGGTCTCATCGGCTGTGAATGCTCCTGGCGCGCGCCTGGTAAACCCGCCGTTATAATAACAATCCGTCATGCAACATGCGCACCTGCTCTTAAAGGGTATGTTAGATGGCGCTCTGATTGGTTTATTTCACGTTACGCCCAAACCACACCTATGAAAAATGAAGCTACTTCAGACCAACCTCTTTTAGATTTGCGCCAGGTGCAAGAGGCATTTATCCGGCCGGGAAAATAGCAACAGCGCCGGGACCCGCCCACAAAGTTACTTGCGCTTTGCGCTTTGACACTTGCGTTTCAGATCGTTAAAATAGGGCCCATGATGATAAATTATGATAGAGCAAAATAATAAAGAGTGAAAGTAACAGAAACTCATACAAAATATTTTAGCAGGCTTATTTGAGCATTTTTCTTTTTAAATATGCTGCATGACACATCTGCGGTGGAAAGTAATTGGCAATTCATAAATGATAGACACAGAGAGAATGATATTTAATAAATCCCTGAGGGGAAATTTTCCTAACATTCTTCTATAAATGTTTGCATAAATTTGGCAGGAAAGCCCAGACAGGTCGCTCCCAGATTTTGTTGGATTTCGAGCCATATAGTTCTTGCCTGAGCTTATCGTTTGCTTCATTGTAATCATTTGAGTTTTATGAAAACTTAATGTTGAAGTTTATATACGAGTTAATAGCTAAACCCAAGGATAAAGTTTGGGCTTTAGAAGCCTTTGAGCGCTCTGAAGGCCGCCTTTAATCTTCCAGATGTTCCTGAGGAGTTTGGCAGCAGAAGGAGAACTCGTGTGCCTCAGTATGTGTCATCAAAGGTGTGAGCGTTAAGAACCAGCATTGTTTTGCCCCTCCTGCACCACAAGAAAGAAAGAGAGAGCGAGAGAAGAGGGGATACCCTTTTCAGCATCTGAGTCATGCTGGAGAAGTTGATGCAGAGTTTTTCCGAGCCGGAACACCACAGCGGAAAAGGAACGGGAAGACACCTGGGAATTTCAATACAAACAATAACAAACATGGCTCAGGAAGAACTAAAGCTAAAGACGCTAAGCGAGTGTGTGTGCGTGTGTGAAGAGGAGTATGTGAGTACATGGCAGAGGGAAGGAGAGTATTGTGTTTGGAGGAGGATGTCTTTGTTCCGTCGCTCCTGATAAAGCAAACATAACTCTCCTGTTACCTGGAAGCTGAGATCCCCTAAAGGATGCATGTCCTTTACCCCAAAATAACAATTAGCGAACACTTACTGCACTGTAATCCCACATCAACTCCTGCACTGCTTCTATCTATCTATCTATCTATCTATCTATCTATCTATCTATCTATCTATCTATCTATCTATCTATCTATCTATCTATCTATCTATCTATCTATCTATCTATCTATCTATCTATCTATCTATCTATCTTGCCCAAAGTATTGCGACACCCCTCCAAATCATTGAATTCAGGTGTTCCAATCACTTTATGGCCACAGTATAAAATTAAGCACAGGCACGCTGATCTTCTACAAACATTTGTGAAAGAAAGGGTCGCTTTCAGGAGCTCAGTGAATTCAAGTGTGGTACCGTGATAGGTTGCCAGTGCCACCTGTGCAATGGGTTGCCACGGTCAACTGTTAGTGGTATTATAACAAAGTGGAAGCAATTGGGAACAACAGCAACTCAGCCATGAAGTGTTAGGCCACTTAAAACCACAGAGTGGGTCAGCACATGCTGAGGCTCAATTGCACAAAAATCACCAAATTCAATTTCAGCCAAGTCAAAAGCTACAGGCCTCCAAACTTCATGTGGCCTTCAGATTAGCTCAAGAACAGTGCGAGAGCTTTCCATGGGTTTCCATGGCCGAGCAGCTTCATCCAAGCCTAACATCACCAAGTGCAATGCAAAGCGTGGGATCCTGTGGTGTAAAGCAGCCGCCACTGAACTCTAGAGCAGTGGAGACGTGATTTCTGGAGTGACGAATCACGCTTCTCTGTCTGGCGATCTCTGGGTTTGGCGGATGCCAGGAGAACGGGACTTGCTTGACTGCATTGTGTCGAGTGTAAGGTTTGGTGGCGGGTGAATTATGGTGTGGGGTTGTTATTAAAGGGGTTGGGCTCGGCCTCTTATCTCCAGTGCTTCAAGATAACAAGACATTTTGGACAATTTCATGCTCCCAACTTTGTGGGAAGAGGATGACCCCTTTCTCTTCCAACATCAACAGGAAGGGGTCCATAAAGACATGGATGAGAGAATTTCGGCTCAACCAAGGGGGTAATCCATCGACCGGAAGTTGAAGCCGGCCGAGTGCGGCCATCTTGTAGTAGAACTTCACTTGAGTTAGCATTTCCATTGACTCCCATTCATTTTGGCGTCACTTTGACAGCGAATAACTTTACATCTGAGGCGTTTGAAGACTCCATTTGTCCAGTATTTATTTCTAAAGAAACATGACAATGTATAAAATGCTTCATT
Source organism: Pimephales promelas (assembly GCF_988280905.1). NCBI lineage: Eukaryota > Metazoa > Chordata > Actinopteri > Cypriniformes > Leuciscidae > Pimephales > Pimephales promelas. The sequence goes on along the minus strand of NC_142770.1, from coordinate 17,718,394 downwards.
ACCTTGTAACTTATGTTATGGCCCCGTAGAAGCAGTTTTTTCTAAAAGTAGGGTAACGATTGCGTCATAACCATACGACTCTCTGTCGCACATTAGAGATTACCGTATGGACAGGAGGAGAAACTTGCGGGCAATCGGGGAAACGTGGAGGCAAAATTACAAAATAATTAATCAGAATACCTAGCAAAAGTTTCTCCTGCTCCTCGCTCATGGACAGGTCCTATTCACACTCTCCACCTCCACCTCTCAGTTTCGGAAGGGAATGATTCAGATTTTTCATGCCACAGCAATAGAAGACAGACGGGTTGCTCATGTCACATCTACGTCGTCAAGCTCTGTTTGAGTCTGCGCGTCAAAAATGGGCTTCACTTGTCTCAATGGAGTTCCTATGAGATGGCCCTGTCCACTTTTTATACTGTCTATGGGCTCAACCCAGAGATTGGCCTTCTCGTCCAACATCAGTGGCTGGTCAAAAAATCCCATAAACGCACTCCTAAACCTTGTGGAAAGCCTTCCAGAAGAGTTGGAGCTGTTATAGCTGCAAAGGGTGGGCCTTTGCCTATCTATCTATCTATAGATCTATCTATCTATCTTCGTTTGTCTGTCTATCCATCTGTCTTTACATTGAGCAGTTTGATGAGATGAATACACAAACAAATGTACTCGCTGAGTATCCAATGACTTGACCTGCTCATGCACTGATACGTGACCTCATCACCTCATCGGTCCTCTGTCTGCAGTAACCGGTCACATGTTTAGATCGTTCTGGCCTTCCGATCCAGAGTAAACAAACAATATGTACCACATCAACACCCTTCATTAAAACTCATCACCTGTGTGCACTCATTGTTTTTAGTAACCTTCACACAGTAATTCTGTCAGCAGAATAATTTATCTACTCGTCTTTATTGCAGCTGTAGGCCTAAACATGCAACCTACACTTTCACACTGAAGCCAAATCTTCTTTCGTCATCAAAAGATCAGCATTTTTACATACATTTTCATCAGATTGATTTTAGTAGAGAAGAGAAAGATCTGTCTGCACCATTTATAAGTCAAAAACTGAAGAAAAAACAAGAGGGAGAGAGAGAGAGAGAGAGAATGACAAGACTCTGCCAAACCCATGGCTCGGCCTGAGGCGGCATCTTTATCATGTGGTTTAGGTAGGAAAGGTGGATTTTCCCATCTCCAAACATAAATATACCTCCATACACACCTTTTCCACATCCCTCGCTCTCAAATTCTCCCACACACCGCAAACATTATCATATCACGGCGGCTGAACACATCTTTCCAGACTTGATGTCACTGGGCGTGAGTGGATGTGAGCGTTTACTGTTCTAGATCGTGACTTCTGTTCTTTGTTCTTGAACGCTGGTGTTGTATTGGTGCGTGACATCACGTACCCTTCACATTTTCCAGCATCTCACTGAAGATACCATGACAAGCAGAAGCATGCACTCACAAAATGGACCATTATGCATTTCAAAAGAGTACTGTGGAGATTGTGAATATGTCCGTTTGATGTCCACATAGGCTAGTTGGGACTACAAAGAGCTCCACAGATCTTATGCAGGGCTTTACACATCTTAAAATGCTCAAATGATCAGAGAACACCTGCGTCCTTATTAAAGCCAAAGAGGAAAGAGACAAAGCAAGAGAAAGAGTGAAAAAAAGACATTTCTTAGTAGTCATGATGATATTGTATGGACGATCCAATGAATCTTATAAGACTTAGATATTAAAGAACCAAGACCACACATACACACAGTAAAAATGAATACGACTGAATGTGTTAAATCTAATCAATACAATTGAGGCAACAGATTACAATCAACATGATTAATTAAATTTAACAAATTAGAATTGACTAATAATTAACCAAAAAAATACTTAAAAGTTAACCATTTAAAATTAGTAGAATTTACACATTTGTTAAAACAAAAAATACCAGGAAAAACAGACTGACGTCAAAGATGAATTAAGAACTCTTTTTTTTTATTATTGCCATCATTGAAGACACCTGATGATAACAAGCAGAATCACTGAAGGAGAATTTTTTTTAAATATTTTTTTAGTCACCATTATGGTGATCAGTGTGTGTTTTAGTTGGGCTCTTGACCCTTAAATCATTAACTTTAGTATTGTTTAATGTTGCTGTTATGCGTGAATTATAACAGCCAGATGAACAAATATATGGTGATCTGATGGTGTTGGTTGTGTTTTAACATAATCATTATTTAGGTAATTAATTTGGTTAATTTTTACTCAATTCTTTTACTTAATAACATTGATTGTAATCTGTTGCCCCAATTTTATTGATTAGATTTAACCTAAGGACAAACATTGGCTACGTTCACACTGCAGGCTGAAACGACCTAATTCCGATTTTATTTTATTTTTTTGCCCCTATGTGACCTGTATCTGATTTTTTCATGACAGTCTGAACGACACAGATCCGATCTTTTCAAATGCAACCCAGGCCACTTGGGTATGTGGTCCAAATCCGACATGTATCCAATCTTTTGAAAATGCGACTTCAATCTGAACGGCCAGGTCACATATATCCGACCCGCACCTGTAGCTAGCCAATACACGCTAACTCCAACGCGTTTCTGCACTGTTATGGGCCGCTGCAGACGTGTCTCTTCCCCAGTGTTGTGCCTGAATGCGTTCGATGAACGATAATGCATGAATGCGTTCATATTAAACGTACTGTATTACTGCCTGATGAACATTACTGTGAACACGTTCATTCTGGTGTCTGTGAACGTGCGCTCTCTGTCAGTTTAACTTCGTACAGTAGGGTGGATTTCTATAGAGCCTTCTAGGTGAAAACCTGGCTAAAACACATGTAAACATGCCTTAAAATGTAGCGAAAAAACACCCAATCTGGCAACACCAGCCACCAGTGTCACACCGCGGCCGCCGACGACAAAGCAAGGAGCACCGCGGACACGCAATTAAACGGGTTGTATGACGAGGTTGGTGAGGATCAGAAAAATCTTACATTTATGTGCAAACTTTGCCCGTCGATAAAACAATTGTTGTCTGTTTGTATATGGGCTGTGGCAAAAATAATAATAAAACAAAAGCTCGCAACATATGGAAAAAAAGAACTATTCCGCAAACAACAAGTGACGTCGTTGACCGTTGATTACTCTTCTGCGCATGCGGGTCACTTCTGGGTCATTTCACTTTCACACAGGAGATCACAAAAGGTCGCATTTAATTGGAAATTTGAACGGCCTTGCAAAAAAAAAAAAATCGAATTTTTAAAAAAAAATCGGAATTGAGCATTAAGCCCTGCAGTGTGAACGTAGCCATTGTGTCCCCCCCCTCTCTCTCTTCAGTTCTGAATTCACATTAATCTAAAAATACAATATTGTAGGTGTGCATTGTAGGGAGCACTGACACGATCTGAAGTCCTGCTGCGCGTGTGAACATGCTTTGGTCGGCTACACAAACAGGAAATGGAAGGGACACTGGATGTGTTGGAGACACGTTCTGTCTGGTCACCTGCTGATCGGGGTCTGAGTGTTTTTGTCTGTCTGCTTTCTCATTCAGTAATCAAATTCTCCATCATAACTTTCACTCGATAATTTCTCCCACTGTCGTTCCAAGGCCTCTCTCTCTCTCTCTCTCTCTCTCTCTCAAATGTGTTCCCTGGCAGAAATTCAGTGATGCGTGCGGCAGCATGTCTGATATTAATATCTTGGTAAGATGGAAGTTCCCGTTCATCGGATAATACCGCCAGAAAGAGGTCAGACTCTGCCATTTATATACATGTATTGACCCTCATTGCTTCTAACAATCAAGAAATTACTGTTTCCAATGGAGAGTTGGGCATCCGATGTGTTAAAATAGCCTATTTATTTATTCAAAATGTCTGCTACTTTTGCAGAATGAACAGAACGTAATATGAAATCAGAAATGATCCTCAACGTTGTTGTAAGTTGTAGCCTAATGCTTGGTTCAGATTACACAATTTTTTTTGTCTGTTACGATAGTCACAGTGTCAGATTACGCGATTTTGACTCCTAAAATCTTGTCGTGTCGTGGACAAAACGCATGTCAGACTACACGTTGCTTCCTGACCAGTCATCGCATGTCGTATTTAACGGCATGCATGATGTCATCAAGAAGGAATGACATGTCGTCGTGGAGGACCGTTAAAAAATTAAACATGCTAGTCTTTTTGTCGTGATGTCGTGAAGCATCGCAGACGCGACGTAGGTTGTCGCCCACTATGACACACTGTACGAGATGACGCGATCGAATCTTGTGTCCCGACGCCCGTTGTTGTTTACGAATCCCCACGTCAAACGGATCGTGCCAAAATCTGGCTAAAATTGAGTAACCTGAACCAGGCATAAGTTAGCTAACAATGAAGTCCTCAAAGTCGTCAGGAAACGGAAGTTGCGATCTTCTTTTTGTCCCCATTGTGACAATCTATATCTGAGTGAAACGGCTTTTCGGACAAGAACAAATGTTGAGCGGGACTTGATTTTGTCCATCAGTACATGATTGGATTGTTGGATGGTTTGCTATTGGTGGATCTCATGTGATTGACAGGTTGTCCTGCACTCGCGCAACGAAACACATCATCACTTGAAGTCATTCACTTGGTGGCCATTTTAGAAATGAGGGGAGCTTGAATGAGGAAAAAAACTTTCAAAACAACAGGTTATTTCAGTTCAGCATTAAAATTGAACAACGGTGAAATGTTTCAACTCTATCCCAAATTATGATTAAAAATAACACACAATGCATTAGTAACAGTAAGCAGGTGTGTGTACATCACTGCCACTGGGATGAATGGGAATTGCACCACATGCTAAACTCTCGCTTTCTTGTGTCTTTGAGTGTAATGTGAGCATTCCCTGAACTATGTCACTCTCCCTCTCTTTTTCTCTCCCTCCTTCTCACACATTAATCAGCCATGACAACAGTTAGATGACTGACATATGGAGCAACGTCTGCCTGTCACAAAGCAACCGGCTTCCCCTTACACACCGCCTTCAATGCTTCTCTTAAGTAGTATGCTAATATGCTATTCCAAATGCAAGTCTATATTTGAGCATAAATACATTAAGGTGCACAATTACATTTGACGAATTTTCATGGCTGAAATCCAGTCATTTCAACATGAATCCACAACACTATCTCACGACCAATTCGTACGAATTCGACGCATGATTAAAAAGTGTCTAATTCGTACGACCTCACTCGTACTAATTCGTACGATTTGTCTAAACCCACGTGATGGTTAGGTTTAGGGGCGGGGTAAGGGGTAGGTCATTCGTACGAATTCATACGAATTGGCCAATTCGTAAAGTATGTACGATTTAGCAAAATCGCATTAATTCGTACGAGTGAGGTCGTATGAATTGTTACGAATTAGCCACTTTTTAATCATTCGTCGAATTCGTACGACTTGGTCGTGAGATCGGGTTGATGAGTCTGGTCATTTAGTTTGAGGGAGACAGATTCCCACGCAGATTTTGGTCATGTTGGTCATGCGAATCCGTCGTTGCATTGGCCAACAGAAAACTGCTTGGTTTAAAATATTAGAAAAAAAATTGGTTTCACTTTATTTTGATGATTTCTTTATCATATTCTGTTGACTATGACGTACATGTCTACTAACTCACATTGGAGTGTATTAGTAGACTGGCAGGGTCAGGGTTTGAATAAGCTGACGTATAGGTTCAGAGTTACTTGTTGAATGTCTGTTGGAGTCCATCACAATAAAGAGTAAGCAGATATTAAACAGACAGTCTACTAATACTAACTTAGTTGACATGTGATTGCAAAGTTACTGTACTTATAGTCAACAGAATGATCTAAAGGGAACAACAAAATAAAGATAACCCAATATTCACTCAGAAACTGCTAGTAAATAAAAACAAAATACATTACAATACAAAATAGTCATTACTCATTGGTGCAGTCAAATCGATTAATCGCGATTAATCGTTTCGACAGCACTCAATTAAATGTGAAATTTTAAACAGAACGACTGAAATAACGTTTTTTCTTGATTTACAACTTCAAGAACTAATTTTTACAGTGTCTGTGAGCCGTGCTTCAGATATCGCTGCATAACTGACAGTGGACGTGTTTGCCTGCAAAATTTCACAGAATTTCGACCACACTTTCAGTGGTATATTGAAGCTTGCATGTTAGGTGAGCTGAAGTATGAGAGGTTTTTTAGTTTGCTTTTAGGAGTGAAGGCAGATGAGTTATTGTTAATAAATAAGTGGGCATTTCTTGTTGCTGGGGATTTCAGATAAATGCAGAATGAGGGTTACTAACTAGTCACCACCCTGCCTACTGCATCACACATATCTGACTCCTAGTTCCACCACACGTAAATAGCCATGTGTCATTGTGATCTGCTCCATATATATCTTCTTACGCTTGCTTGTTTGAAGCTGGAACATCATGCGAAGGTGGAAATAAAGACTTGATTTAAGACTGCATCTGTACAGGGAACTTTTGTCATGGAAACGCACACGTATGTGATAAGACATCGACATCCGTAAAAAACATTCAGAACGGACACGCTTATAGTCCCCAACCCACGCACACACACACAAACAAGACCCTAAATAGTCTCTTCACACCCTTGACACACATTCACACCTTTTTTTACTCAACGTCTTTTTCTCAGTGTGAACCAGAATAACTCCAGTTCTTCATTTTCTGCCCGGACACACCCACACTTCCTGTGTGATCTGGGTGGTGCGGTCAACAAAGCCAATGCCACCCCATCTTTGTTCCCTTTTGACACTAAATACCCCTCTGGAAACAAAAATACATGCTATATTTAGCTGATTTGGCAAAATCGTCATTTTCTGAATAAGACTATAACCAAACTTCCCTTTCATGCTTTATTTAGCGGCGGGTGACTCCAAATGAACATTTTTAGGGAAAAGACATTTTCTTTCTCTCTTTTTATCATTTTTTTTAACCAAAGACTTGAGATAAAAGACTCAGCACATTTCCTGTGTACAATCTCTGGACTTCAGGCAAAGAATAGAATAGAATAGAATAGAATAGAATAGAATAGAATAGAATAGAATAGAATAGAATAGAATAGAATAGATAATCTAAAACAGTTCGATATATGACAATTGATTTGCAACTACAATAAATAGACAAAAAATAAAACAAGAGAAAAAAGAAAATGTATTGACTAAAGTATAAAATATTATAGTCTAGATTGTTAGACAGAAATGGACAGAAACGATTTAAAAATTCTGTTTAAAGTGAACTGAATTAAAAAATAAATAAATTGCACAAGTCGCTGTTTTTAAAAATTACACAAATAGCTTTGACAACATAAGGATCTGTCACACACACACACACGCACACACACACACACACACACACACGGAAAAAGGCCGTAGGGTCTGAAGGCAAGAGGTGAGGGTGCATTGGTAAAAGATTGTGTGTGTGTGTGTGTGTGTGTGTGTGTGTGTGTGTGTGTGTGTGTGTGTGTATGTGAGGCAGGTGTTCATTCTTCCAGCCATTAATTAACTTTAACGACGGAAAGCACATCTGTACTAATTGGTGAACACACTCGGCTATTACCTCCTCCTGCCCCATTCCACATTAAAGACCGTGCCATCAAGCACAGTATAAACTGAATAAATGAGTTCATTCCTGTAGGAAAGACACTCGCGAAGAAGCCTGAGACTGAAGAGAAATTGATAACACTGAAAAACGATCTTAATATCTTTATATCTTATAATTGTGACTTATTTTCTGATAATTGCAACGTTATTTCTTGTAATTGCGACTTTTCTATCTCACAGTTTTCTTTAAATCTGACAATTGTGACTTCATATCTCACATTTATTTTGTGTAATTGTGACTATATATTACAATTGTGACTTAATTTATCATAATTGCGACTCCATATCTCATAATTATGACTAGTGTAATTGCAACTTTATATCTTACAATTGTCACTTCATATCTCTCAATTTGTGTAATTGCGACTTTGTTTTAAAAAATTGGGACTTCATTTCTCAGAACTGCAACTTCATTTCTTGTAATTACAACTTTATATCTTACAAATGTGACTTATTTTCGAATAATTGCAACTATTTCGTGTAATTGCGACTTTTATATCTCACAGTTGTCTTCACATCCTAATTGTGACTTCATAGCTCACGATTATGACTATTTCGTGTAATTTGCGTCTTAAAATTGTGACTACATTTCTCATAAAGGCAATGTTATTATGTTGGCAGCTTGATTTCTTAGAATTGCAAATGTATTTCTTGTAATTACGACTTCACTATTCTGTCTTTACATTTGACAATTGCAGCGTCACAATTATGATTTTCTTGTAATTGCAACTTTATAACTTATATCTTACAATTGCAAGTTTCGCAAGAAAATATGACGTGTGACTTCATATCACAATCATAACTTCATTTCTCATAATTACAAGTATATATTTCAATATTTCCAGCCCATTCTCACCCCCAAGGCGTCACTTAACTGACGCCTTGGGAAGCATTTGGACATGCTTCAATATCTGACGCTTTAGGCGCCCTTTAGCGTCAGTTAGATGACGCCCTAGGATCGCGTGTACCCTACCCCCACCCCACACCTAAACCTAACCGCGTCCTCTAACTGACGCTTTCCTTTAGCATCAGTTAGATGACGCCGTAGGATCGCGTCATGTAAGTGACGCTAAAGGGCGCCTAAAACGTCAAATATTGAAGCATGGTCAAAGGTGACGCCTTGGGGTGAGAATGCGTTGATATTTCTACTATATTTTTCATAATGTGACAAAGTTTTCTCACTATTTTTGTAATCGCAACTTCATACCTCACAATTATGACTCACTTCATTTAATACAAAATTGCAACTTTATATTTTGCTATTGCAACTAGCAATTTCTTTTGCTGTTATTCGCTTGGTCATGTTGATGAAACGGCTAAAGTTGTCAGTTAAACTTGTCTGAAATCTATTGTCGCATCAGTGATTGTTACTTTTAGTAGCAGACTCCTAATGTAAAAGGCTGATGAGATTCTTTGTTGCAGTGTGAGAAATATTTACATAAACACACACATTCACAGTATGTGTGATTATGGGCTGGTTAGCACACAGACAGACATGTTTAAGCAACGAGCGCTGACCTGTGGGCCCTACAGAGGAGTTCTGGGACTGTTAGGGCAAGTCTTTCTCTTTGACTGTACAATATTTATGACAGGAGGACAGTATATGAGAACAAGGGAAAGACTGAGGTGTGTGTGTGTTTTAGAACGAGTGAGGGCGGCCAAAGTCCCTGTATTCCCTCAGGTACCATTTTCCTCAACCTCTGATGACTTGTAGCAGGAAAGCAGAGAACAGTGGAGCGGATGCTCCCAGAGTTTTCATGATTTGAGAGAGAAAGACCCTCCGAGCTCTGGGAATTTCCCCAGAACCTTAAAACACACCTCTCAGATCTTAAGTCACACATGCCTCCAACACGCAGCCACCTGTGAGAGTTAAAACCTTCATCCAAAACGGTTCAGGGAGGGGGACGATATAAATTACGTATGAATTCTACAATTCTGAATCGGACATGTTCATACTACAGTCTTACGTCTGCCAAACACAGCAAATCAAAAAAGCATACTCTCCAAGAGACACTGCTGAGATATTAAATGGTGATTTGTTTTTCTCTCCCAACGAATTCCAGAGCGCCGTCCTCAGATGAATGCGCTGGAATGTCTGGGTTCCTGGGTTAAGTTGGGAGTTGACTGGTTAATTTGTCCACAATAAATTTTCATAATGAAGATATATGGGAGTTTTCTTCAACTACAGGTGCTTTTGACTTTTTTCATTTTTCACACTCTCATTAGTTCACTTAAAGGGTTAGTTCACCCAAAAATGAAAATTCTGTCAGTATTTACTCACCCTCATGTTGTTCCAACCCCGTAAGACCTTCGTTCATCTTCGGAACACAATATTAAGATATTTAAGATATTAAGATCGCTCCTGCATACAGTCCATAGGCTTCTTGAGGGACTGGCTCTTGCTGTCCTCGAAAAGTCATTAAGACATCGTTAAAATAGTCCAAGTGACTACAGGGGCTCAATCTTAAGTTTATCAAACGACGAGAACACTTTTGTGCGCCAAAAAACAACAAAAATAACGACTTTATTTCAACTATTCGTTTATTTCTCCCTCTGCGCGAGTCAGGTTACTAGTTTAATAGCGTAAGCTTCTGTTATTGTACGTCACACGCATCACACACACATGACTAGCGTCGGCCAATAGTGAGCCTACGTGTGACGTAGCTCTACGCAATCACACTACGTTAACTGACTTACAGGCTCATGGAGAAGGAAGTGAATAGTTGAAAAAGTCGTTATTTTTGTTGTTTTTTTGCGCACAAAAGTGTTCTCGTCGTTTGATAAACTTAAGATTGAGCCCCTGTAGTCACTTGGACTATTTTAACGATGTCTTTAATGACTTTTCGGGGACAGCAAGAGCCAGTCCCTCAAGAAGCCTATGGACTGTATGCAGGAGATCTTAATATCTTAAATATCTTAATTTGTGTTCCGAAGATGAACGAAGGTCTTACGGGGTTGGAACAACATTAGGGTGAGTAAATACTGACAGAATTTTCATTTTTGGGTGAACTAACCCTTTAATATGTCCACTAATTTCCAATATCACAGAGGAATCCTGTCATTTCTTAAAGGAGTAGTTCACTTTTTTAAAAAAAAACTTTTGCTGATAATTTACTCACCCCCATATCATCCAAGATGTCCATGTCTTTCTTTCTTCAATCGAAAAGAAATTAAGGTTTTTGATGAAAACATTCCAGCATTTTTCTCCATATAATGGACTTCAATGGGAACCAAACGGTTCAAGGTCCAAAAGACAGTTTCAGTGCAAACTGATTCCAGACGATGAATAAGGGTCTTATCAAGCGAACCTTAATTTCTTTTCGACTGAAGAAAGAATGATATGGATATCTTGGATTACAATTATTTGTACATTGGGGTGAGTAAATTATCAGCAAAAGTTTTTTTTAAAAGTGAACTACTCCTTTAAGGTAAGTGACGGTATAGTGTAAAAATTCAAGCCTTTCACACATTTTGCGTAGATTTATATTGATATTTACTTCGATATTTCTTTTTCTTTTCATTTGATGTCTATATTTTTGATGTACAATTTTAAGCACTTTTTTCTTCTTTTTTTGCTGTGGTGGAAATGCCCGATCTTCCAACAATTCATACGTATTTTACAAGTCGTCTAATTCGTACGAATTCATACGACCTCACTCAGACGACCTCACTCAGATTTTTGCTAAATCGTACATATTTTACGAGTTGGCCAATTCGTACGAATAACCTACCCCTAACCCCGCCCCCAGACCTACCCATCTCTAGGGTTTAGACAAATCGTACAAATTCGTACGAATTGGTTGTGAGAAAGCGTTGAAATGCCGGCATGGTTAAAAGTTATATAGGAATATAAAAGTGCCATACAAGAATCTCCCGAGGTTACTTTATCTATATGTGCTCAAGCTATTTTAGAAAAATTCCAGACATAAAACCATTTTGAGCCCAAAATGTTTTATCAAACTCATATTGTTGGTGTGTGAGGTTTGGACTGAGTTTGAATGACAGCAGGTGTCAACAGTGCCGAGTTTCCACTTCCCATCCAATCAGCCACCATTCTCTCAGCAAGAAAGCCTGTGACCCTGAGGCTAACTTTAGCCATAAACTTCAACTTGGACCAGCGTCGGCTCGTAATTTGACCAATAAAGGCCTCTTTACCTGGGCGTACCCTTGAGATCTGATTACATAGCTTGCTCTTAGCTCTCAATTTGTCCAATTAGCTTCTACCTGTGTTCTCACTTGAGTAGAGAGTGTGTATACAGATTGACCCCTGAATATTTGAGGTTGCCCTCTCATTAGCTGTGAACATACCTCTGGGACAATTCCTTTAACAGTGGCCCCGGCTTCTACGGTAAGACCAACCCCTCACTCACAGAGAACACACCTTGGTTTGCCTATTCATCAAGAACCTGACACCATTTCCTCATGCAAAGCTATGAAACCTTCCAAACTTGCATGACAAACGTTCATCCACAAATTCAGCAAGTTTACTAAGTAACTAAGAGACTAACCCATAAACTCTCCCATTTACTGTCAAATATACTTTGCAGGGAACAGTGGAAGTCTGTTTCCTCAGAACATTAATAAGAAGATAATTTCTTTTAATTGACTTTCGGACTTCACATAGCGACACAATCGCAACTTCTTGCCTTCATATCTCACAATTTTACAACATTATTTCTTGGAAATGCGACTTTTTCTTATAATTGTGACTTTATATATTACAAGTGCCAATTATATCTATTTCTCACAATTTTGCATTTATATGTCGCAATTGTGCCAGTACCTCACAATTATAACTATTGTTTTCACAGTTGCTACCTTTTCCTCATAATTGTTGCTTCATTTTGCATTTTTTTATATTTCTTTTTACATTTTAAAACTTTAAGAATTTATTTGGAATTTTCCAAATTTTGTGAAAATTGACAAAAATGTTGGCGAAGACTGGCAACTAAAAAAAAACACTGGTGGGGAGTTAAAATATCTCGCATTAGTTTTTTTTTTTCTTTTTTTTTTTACACTGAAGTAATTCACCTTTAAATCCAGATTGATCTGTTTGCTCATTTGACTGATTTTGATGCACTTGTTCCAATTTAATTCTAAACTAACACCAAGTCCATGAGCACGCCAAAGACATGCTAGACTGCTAGAGAATATAATACCAATATAATCATGCTAGAGAATATAATTCCAATTTTAGTCTTGAATCATCTTGCATTAAGCATTCAGCAATGAATTTCAGATGTACAGGTGAAAGAGATCTATATTTGTGTAACTCAACCTGTATCTTTTTTAATCTGATTTGCATGTGTGTGTGTGTACAAACAAGCATTTTTATTGCCAGAGGTTTTCTGCCTGTTCATGCATTGGCCGCAGTGGCGGAAAGCCAGATATGAAGATGTGAGAAATCTGATATGACAAGCTCAAGCTAGAACAGAGGCTGGAGTGTCCTTTATCAGAGGAGTAGATTTCATGTTGGCTTTGGTTTAATCGAGGATTACAAACCACTAATTTAAAGATATCCTTGAAATTTGACCTTAATGTTGCCAAACTTTCCAAACCTCAATGAAACAAGAGATTGCTAATAGGAGATTAAACTACAATAGAAGATTAAACTACACCTCCAGGCTTTACCAATATACAAGACTGGAATATCAAACAAAGCTCATTCAACTTAATGCTGGTTAATGTGTTTACATGCGGGGAGAAATCAGGTTAAGGGGGAAAAATATTGCTGTGCCTATCGATTTATGCTGAAGTAAAACGGGTTAGCATGTTTACATGACCATGTGCATTGTCGGTTTATTAAGCATAATCGGGGTAAGAATGTGCATGTAACGTAACCAGAGACTGGATGTTATCTGAGGCAGGACATCAACAGAGGAGATTTACCCCTAGATGAGATTTACCCCTGTGAGGTCACTCTGTGGATATCAATGATCACAATTAATCTGTTTGTATGACCAAGAGGGACATTTAGATAAAATATTGATGGCATATGGGTGGAACATTAATTGATAAGAGTTTTGTTTTCATTTAGATAGTGAAAGGAAGTGAAGCTTCACTTCATCTAGAGAGTCTGGGCAATTATCATAACGTCTGGTCCACTTTACAACTTAAAATTGACCAGAACCAACCACTTAAACAGGAAGAAACTGTTTTAACGACCTGTAAATATTCAAACAAGAAATCATTGAATCAAACAAGAAAGGTACTGAAGAAGCGCCAGCAACTCATTGTTGACATATTCTGCATTCAAGTCCTCCTGGGAAGTATGTTTTTACGATCCGGAAAGTCGTAATTATGGTGTCCAGTTCGTTCAAATGACTTTGGTCAGAGCAAGATGACGAAGAAATGTTCAAAGTTGCTTTCTTTTATGAAACTCATAACACATTCAAGTGACTCCACCTTGGTCCATAGTCCCCCCCGGCTCCATCTCGGTTCTCAGTCCCACTGACTCCACCTTGGTCCTTAGTCCTACTGGCTCCACCTTGCTCCTCAGTCCCTCTGACTCCACCTTGTTCCTCAGTCCCACTGGCTCCACTATGCTCCTCAGTCCCTCCGGCTACACCTTGCTCCTCAGTCTCTCCAGCTCCACCTTGGTTCTCAGTCCCTCCGACTCGACCTTTCTCCTCAGTTCCACTGACTCCACCTTGGTTCTCAGTCCATCTGACTCCACCTTGGTCTTTAGTCCCCCTGGCTCCACCTTGGTCCTTAGTCCCTGTGACTTCATCTTGGTCTTAGTCCCTTTGACTCCACCTTGGTTCTTAGTCCTTCTGGCTCCACCTTGGTTCTCAGTCCCACTGACTCCACATTGGTCCTTAGTTCCTCCAACTCCACATTGCTCCTCAGTCCCTCCGGCTCCACCTTGCTCCTCAGTCCCACTGGCTCCACCTTGCTCCTCAGTCCCACTGGCTCCACCTTGCTTCGCAGTTCCTCCAGCTCCACCTTGGTCCTCAGTCCCCCCGGCTCCACCTCTGTCCTTAGGCACCCAGGCTTCACCTTGGCCTCTCATCGTTGGGCTCCACCTTGGCCTCCAGGACCATCAGTGTCGCCCAGTCCTATTAGCCCTCCATCTGCCCCCCTGGGCTCCATTTCCATCACCTTCATTTCCACCAGTCGTCTCCTGGGTGTCGTCAGCAAAAAATCTCCTCCATGGCTCCTCCCTCTGTCAACTCCTCTGTGGGCCTTCATCTTGGCTGGGCTTTGCATTATCCTTCTCTGCCTTGACTCCTCCCACCTTCTTCACCTCACTGGTTCCTAGGATCATTGTCTCTGTGGTGTCTTATACTCCAAAGCTCCCACCCTCCCTTCATCCCCAGACATTCATCAGCGTAGAGACGCACCCTGCAGAAGCGGTAGCTACTGTCATGGTCATTGCCTGAGTTCTTGTTTGTTACTATGGTTTTTGAATAATCCCCACCTGTTCTCATGTCTGTTAATCATCATCAGCCCATGTATTTAAACCCTGTTCTCCTCTCGTCTTTGTCTCGTATTGAAGTTATGTTCGTCGTGTTTTTGTATGGCCCTTCCATGATTATTAAATACTGTGTTTATTGTTCATTATATGTTGTGCATCTGATTTGGGATTTTCTACTGCAAAATCTAACACTTTGGTAGAGCAATAAATAACTAAAAGGGCAGATTGGCAAATATGAGGAGAGAAAGCAATTGAGTAAATTACTACTTATGGATGTTTTTTTGCAGACAGCTGCAAAGGTATGATTCTGTCCAGGTCAGCATGAGGAATACAGTGAGGCTTTTTGTGGCTTTCTATGACCACTGGGTTGAGTCCAGAACCTCAGGTCCACATTAACACTAGTTAGAGGAAAAAAAACATCAGCACAGCTTCCTGTTTTCTCCTCCAGCCTGGAACGGTGATTCCCTTATGACCTGCTGCTATGATGATCACATACAAACTCCTAAACACAGTGTCACTGTTAGCAACCGATGGCGTAGCGTTCCATTTACCTGGCTCTCCACTCTCTCCTTGACCTCCAGTTCAACATCATCAAACTATCCATCCGTCTATCTATCTCTTCGCACTCATTACTAGATCCTCATATCCGCTGGCTGTCTTCATCTGCTATTATACTCATTGCATTAGTCTTCCCGCGTGCAGCTGCTATTCGCTAGCTCATTGTGATGTTTGTATATTTAGCTGCTGCGTTCATTTCCTCCGCTGTTGATTTGGGAAAACACATACAATGCACAAACAGATGCCACTCACTCCCACCCGTCCGTTTATGCCGTTTCTCTCGACAGACCCCCTCCCTCCCTCCGCTCCCCCTGCCACCCTTCAGTTTTAAAAGAAGTGGGTTGAGAACGAAAGCAAGGCGAACTTCACAGCATGGAGGCCATGAGCTCACCATTGTTCAGCCAAAACTCCCAGACAATCAGAAGATCAAGCCTGAAATTCCACACCAGTTCTTGTATCCTTTAGATATATGTGTGTGTGTGTGTGTGTGTTTCATATTTGCAATTCTGTTCCCACCACAAATACAACTAATAAAATAAATTCAACTAATTTTTAAAACTTTTATAATTATAAAAGTTTAGTAAAAATAATTATTTTACTAATTATTGTATTTTAATTTAATAATAATTATTACTATTTCTGTTGTTGTTATACCTTTTAATAATAGTTATTATACCTAATAATTTATTAAAAATATTTATTTTATTTAGCGACTATGATAACTTATTATTACTATAATATTTTATTTATTATTATTAATAATATCACTATTATTATTATTATCACTATTATGAGTGTTGTTGTTAAAATATAACAATATTATTATTAATAATTGTATTATTATCTTTATGATTTTATAAATCCAACAATCATAATTATAATTTACTATTATTATTATTATTATACTATTAAATAGAAATATAACAGCAATAAAAATGTATAATGATTATTATTATAATTATAATATTATCTTGTTTAATAACAACAACAATAATAAATAAATCATAACAATAATTTATAATTAAACATTATTATTATATAATTTAATAATAGCAATTATAATTAATATTATTTCTAATGTTGTTGTTAAATAAAAATATAAAAATATTACTATTATTATTATATTTTTATTTAATAACAGCAACAATATTATTATTAATATTGTTATTTTTATTTAATAAAAAAATAAGTTCACATTGAAGAAAGGACCTACATTGGTAAACTCCACTCACATTTTCTTATAATATGTTTAGTAATAAATTTGGTTTTGCATTCATAAATAATTTTCATTTCCATAGTGCTTTGTCCTATTCATTATGATATATTAACTATAAATGTTACATTTGTGTCCTCAATCCTGCCTTATTCCAGCATCTGTGCTCTGTGGCAGACCCTCCCTCTGCTTTCAGATTGGATTTCACTGAAAAATTCCTTGAAAAACTTGGATTCTTGCAGTGACCTCTGTTGAGACTGAAGGAAAGGCAGAAACGGCCGCTGGCGGGGTGGAGGGCGGTCGGGGAG
The DNA here is from genome assembly GCF_988280905.1 of Pimephales promelas. Classification (NCBI taxonomy): domain Eukaryota; kingdom Metazoa; phylum Chordata; class Actinopteri; order Cypriniformes; family Leuciscidae; genus Pimephales; species Pimephales promelas. The sequence goes on along the minus strand of NC_142770.1, from coordinate 17,701,255 downwards.
GGGTGGGAGCCGTTCTTCAAAGCCTGCACGCTGAATTCAGGAATTTTGGCTGGCCATCTAATGGAGGATGAAAATTGGCTTTATCAATCAAATCAGACAACCAGACAGGACATAATCTGCACTGAGAGCAGTGACACACACACACCAGGTCTGACTGTCTGCACAGCACAGACAGAACACTCTGCCATTGCGTGTCACAAGTGACTAATACTGTTTTTCAGATGTTTTTATCTTAATGACATCACCTTATATTTGTTTTTGCATGACTATATACTACTTTACAGTACACTCCAGCAATACTGTAACCCCTTGGTGACTCCAGGTCACCTGAGGTCAGCGATGAAGTCAAGGTCAAGTTATAGGCAAATTGCCTTTTTTTGCCATGTTTTTTGGTCACGTTTAGAGTACGTTTACACGACAGCGATGTACTAAAAACCGAAACGTTTTTTCTTTGCATTTTTCACGTACAGACATTTTTCACAACATTGTCAAAACGATCCCCGTTTCAAACGGATCGGTGAAAACGACTAAACGCTACAATATCCATGTCAGGCCAGTAGATGGCGATGTCACTTTGTAAAGAAACACTACAGGCCAATAGACTGAAAATGTGATACACATGCGTATAATGTCACCGTTTTCACAAATTCACTTTTTTGTAGTTTCACAAAGATGATAATGGTGTCGTTTTTCATGCACTTTGAAACTCATTTTCAAAAGTTTGCATTTTCAGGTCCTTAAAACTAAATTTTTCACCTGTACATCTTTATATATATATACATATTTTCATAATTTTGCCTATTCCTTATTGTCTTATTGTCTTGTTATTTCCTGACAGAAACTGACAGACAAGAACGGTTTGACCTAAAAATATCAAAATTGAAAATACTGTGGAAACAAAGATGCCCTTGAGGTAAGCTAAAACATACCAAAAATTAATTTCAAAGTGAACTATCCCTTTAAGTGCACTTCTTTTTCACAAGAGCAAGCAATAAAACAACGCATGTGTAAATAAATATTGCCATAATTCTGGGTAAATTCTCTGTTGTTTCTCTTCTTCTACATCTACAGTATCTCATGTTTGAATCACACTGCACTTGATCTGTCCATTGTGAAGAACTGTAATTTGTGTGTCAGTTTAGGTGATCAGTAACCTGTCACCTGTAATCCTGCAGCTCACAATAACGTGTGTCATGTCAATCACTCGCTGCATGCGGACAGAAAAGGTCAGCGGGTTTATAAATAGCCCCCTAGAGACGCTCAAACGCCCATGTCACTTCCTGCTGCTGCAGCAAAGAGGGGGCGGCGTGTCCCTGTGACCTCTGACCTCCCGGGATGTGTGATGTCTGATTCTCTGAAAGAAGAAAAGCTGGCAAACACTGTTTACAGTGAGATGGGTGGACGATTTCACAATGATATTGTGTGCTAATATAGTTATGGTTATAGTTATTATTAATCTTGGTGCTCGGGCCTTTGGTCTCTCAGGAGATGACTTCAGTTTTTATGATGTCATCTTTCAACTGGAAATCCCGAAACTAAAAAACCTTGTGAAATCAGTCGATTTGCTGATTCATTTCACTTTTTTGGTTCTCTATTGGGCAATATATTTATATCTAAAAAGATATATATGGTAACACACATCATCAAACTAATGTTTTCCCAGGATCTTCTTATCGGACGACTCGCAGGAAGCTTGACAAAATTGGGTATGAGTCATATTTCAATATCAAACAATATCTATATCCGTCCTTGATTAATTGAATGTAAAAAAAATGTATAAAATAATAATAATATTGTTATAATTATTATTAATACTAGCCTACTAATAGTAGTAGTAGTAATAATTTTATTTTATATTATATTTAAATGTTATTATTTTTATTATTATTAATATTATAGTATTAATATATATATATATATATATATATATATATATATATATATATATATATATATATATATATTATATAGTATATTAGTTCATTTTAAAGATCACATTTCACCCCAAATTTAAAGAAAAAATCCAGGTTTAGACCCATTTAAGATTTGCTTTTGTGACATTATTTTCAGAAAATTAAGTATTTTCAGAAAATTAAAAAAAAAAAAAGAAAGTACAACACATTTTAATGGTGCAAAACACCTTTTTTTGTAAAAACAAATGAAGAGTTCAGATGCAAAAGCCTCTAAATGCCATTTTAAATGTTCTTCTTTAATGATGATTTTTTTTATCAAACTTGTATATTAAGTTCAGTAATTTCACTTAAATAACAATTAATAGGTAATTCTCATTGCCATTTGAGTGAAATCACTTAACTTAAATATACAAGCTTGATAAAAATTGTAATTTTAGAAGGAAATTTCAAATGGCATTTAGAGGCTTTTGCATCTGAACTCTTCAAATTTTTACAAATGAAATAAAATATCACTTTTTGTGTGTGTGTGTGTGTGTGTGTGTGTCAGACATTTTCAGATTAATGAGAATTTGGGAAGGAAACATGCTTTATTGTTATGAAAACAATGTCACAGATGTAGAATACAAAAAAAAAAATCGTAACGGTCCTCAAATAAGATTAATTTTCTTTAAGAAAAATACATTATTATAAACATTTTAGGTTTTTTTGGAGTGAAATATAACCCAGACACATTCTTGACCGGTTCCATGAGATTCAGGCATTTATATGTTACCACCATCATCAGTTTGGATTGTCCAATGCAGTGTGACTTCCCAGTTCACAACTATTTGCCATAACCTCCAGTGAAACAAGACAGAACAGGTGGCTGTGGGAAAACTGTTGCCTTTCTTCAAATAAAAGTCACACTTTGAGAATGTCAGGTCATGTATGAAGAGCCACCCTCATCCCCGCAGAATCGTTCCTAATCACTTGCCTTATATGGAAGCTTCGTCCAGCCTCGAGCGGACCGAGAGCCAATCAGAGCGCAGGGGGCTGGGTTTGTTGTTTAAGGCTGAAGCCAGAGCGAAGTGCACAGCGCGGCATTAAAGCACCTGAGAAACACGCTCTCGCACGCGCACAACCGCTGCCACACTGACTAGGGAAAGGTGCACACTTGCAGCGCTGGAATAGTTACGCATGGGCTATTTTCTGGAGTCAACACACTGGACATATTTTGGACATATCTGGACATATTTAAAGCTGATATTTTAAGCTGAAGTGGAGATTTTGTGGGTTTTCTTTCTCCTTTCTTTCAAGTATATCATTAATAGCTATGTGATTTCTGACTGTGGAGATTTCGCATACGGCGTTAAATGTCAAAAGGGATCAGCTGGCGCGGTGCTCAAAGTGACTCAACCCCTCTGGAATAAACTTTCCTGCAGCTGAGAGCGGCTCTCTGTGTGTGTGTGTGTGTGTGTGTGTGTTTGACACAGAGAGAGAGACAGTTGGATGTGCGCGCATGATGAGCTCGCGGCTTCTGCTGCTGGTGCTCGCGGCGCTCGCGGCGTGCCTGCGGTCTGGTCGCGCGCAGGTAAGCTTCACCTGATTGACGTCACGCTCGGTTTCTCTGTCTCAGCTGGAGTTTAATTTATATGTCTCATTTAACAATAGCTGCATTCACAGATCACTTTTAACTGTCTTGATTTCGAGGATGAAATTTAAGCAAACTGTAACAAATGCCCTCATAAGCACGCCTGACTGCGTATTTTGGCCGCAAAGTGCAGGGCCCCCACCCTTCAGGACCCCGATAACAGAGAAACCCTGCTAGATTTGATGCTTAATCTATCTGTATTTGTTTATGTCTGCAATTCTAAACTCAAACAAATCCACAGTTCGTGTTGCCAGCATTAATGTGTATTGGATGGATTCCCAGATGATCCACTGCCAAAACCATCACTCTGTCCAAGAGCATCACTGTCACGGCTTAAACCCAAATTATGTTGTCCATTTAAGTTTAACACTACAGTATGCATTTAGCCGTATTAAAATAGTCCTGTGAGTTCCTATAGAAGGTCCTCTGCACACTATCAAAAATAAAGGTCATAGACGGTTTTTTCCCTTTCAGGAAAGCCATAGAATAATGGGGGTTTTGGTTCCTCAAAGAACCTTTCAGTGATGTGAACATTCCATGGATGTTAAAAGTTCTTGATGGAACCATAAATGGCAATAAAGAAACTTTATGTTTATGAGTGGAACTTGAAATTGTATTTTCCAGACTAATTTTCGACAACTTAATCAGAAGTCATAGTATGGTCTGATTAAAGTTTTAACGAAAATTATTTTTTAATCATCTGATAACTGACAGACGATTCTCAAATCTCTATAAATTATTCGTCAGTGAGTCAGTCTAAATTAAAAAAAAAAAAGCTTATTTAGTAGTCCAAGTCTAGACATTAATTAGTGTGGGAATCCTGTTAACAATAAAAAATAAAACAGTAGGCTATATATCAGTTGATATTGGGCTGCTCCATCAATGATAGTGCACATTTTCTGTATTTAAATTAGAGGTGGGCGATCTTCTCAAAATTTCAATCTTATATAACAAACAATCACGATCCCTAATATGAATAGCGATCTTCACAATTTTGAGATGTAATATCCAGACTGGAACAAGCTTTAGCTTTTATTCTAGCCTTATGCATACTTAAACAAATAAAATAAAATGTATCAACACTTGAATGTGGGTAAGTTTAACAAAAAAAGCAACATTTTGAACAAAAAGCTGAGAAAATCGTATTTTGTCAAAAACTTTTCCCGGATCATATTGAGAACAATGATTAAAAACATAGATGGAGTAGATTGAGTCCATCAACACCCTCAACTTCGCAGTCCTACACATTTTCCTGGGTCAACATTTCATTCAGTAACATTAGGCAGTTTTGATTTATATGCTGTTTAATCACGTTATTTTACATGTGCAAAAGCTGCTTCTATTGCTTGTCTCTGCCTCTTTTTCGTCTGTCTTTATCCAAAGATTCTGCACTCGTTCAGATGTCATAGCGCCTCCTACTGTATAAGGTGTCCATCAAAGCTAGCTAGTGCTCTGCTGAAAACGTCTTTCTGTGGGCATTTGAGAAGGTTGAGTTCAGTTGCATCTCAGTTGAAACGCCGTATGTAATGATACGGAATATACACAGAACTGTTATCTGATTTCGCAAATAGATTGTTACTGAATGTAAAAATGTCAACACAATGCTTATAGCCGCGTTTCCACCGCAATTACCAGGAACTATTTGTCCCAGGAACTTTTTTCATAGGAAAAGTTTTTTGCCCCAGACTGCTTGCTTACTGTGTTTACACCACGGACTAAAGTCCGGGGCGGGAAAATGTAGTGGCGTTGAACTGCGTACGACTGTTCCAACCCACTCTGCGCATTTGTTTTGAGTTTTGAGCGCGTTTTGAGTTTTGTATGGAGGAGATTCAAGCTGTGCTGCTTTTGTGCGCCATTGGTTTACTAACGAGGTAATTAACAAAATGGCAAGAAAAGAGACGAGCACCCAAAGCGTATTCACAATGCGCGTAATGCTAACCAATTAGCATGTTCAGCGCAAAAGTCCCACCCCGAAAGTTCCCGAACTCTGAAAAAAGTACTACCCTACATTTTTACCCGGAACATTTAGACCCTGGTTCCTGCAGTGTAAACACGCCGAGTACCACCCCAAAGTTCCTAGTTCCTGGGGAAAGTTCCTGCAGTGGAAACACGGCTATATTTGCTCTGGCACTCGTTTTGGGTGAAGAGAATGAGATTGTTGTCGTTTGTAGTCGTTTGTACAAGCAGAATGTGATGATTGGTTAGTAGGGTATTTGTCCCTCCCTTCCTGCACTGTGATTGGACGGCTGAGTAAAAAGTGACTGCAATGAGCGCTGTTTTACCCAAAGTTGAGCATTCTTCACCTCTCGTCAACCAGTAAAAAACACTGAGCTTGTAGAGTTCAGTATGGAATAAACGCTCAGAGCCTAAGGCTGTGTGTCCACCATAAAGTTGTTTTTTTTCAAGATGCTAGTGTATTTTTCCAATTGTTTTCAATGGAAGCGCCACATTTTTAAAACGCCAGCAGCGTGACAAGGCTGTTTTTTTACCAGTCGCTGAGAGTTGAAGAATGTTCAACTTTGGGTATAACAGCACTCGTCACTAGAGCCCAACCGATAAAGGATTTTGAAGGCCGATACGATACAAATATTTGTTGGTTTTAAAATCCGATATATCGGCCGATATATTATTTTTTTTTTTCAGAAATGCGCAACACAACCTTAACAGATTTCCCTAACATTAGTTATTTGTAGTTATTTATGAGTTTTAACTAAAATAATATGATAATGCATTTTTAAAAATAAACTTGTTTCATTTATTATCGCAACAGAACAGACTGATGATAGTGGCATTAGCTAGCTTTGTGGTTAGCTTTGTAGCATTTAGCAATGGATAATGTCATACTGCAAATTGTAAAATATACATTTTCAATATAACACTATTGGCTTATTTAACTGAAGCAAAACTGGACATGATAGTCACAAATTTTGTCTTGCTTATTTGAGTTAAGAGAACTGATGGGGGTGTTCTTTTAATTGTTGTTCAAGCAAAATATGGATCGTGACCAACTCAACGAGTGTTGCCAACAGGGACGGTGTAGAGTGCCCTCTGGTGGACAAACTATACAACTCCAACACTCATGACATGGTTCAAGCGTGTTTCGTCCGTTTTTATTTTATTTTTGAAATATTCATTTATCGGCCATTATAACTGCCGATACCGATAGTTTGGAAAATGCCTAATATCGGCCGATAATATCGGCCTGCCGATATATCGGTCTGGCTCTACTCGTCACTTTTTACTCATCCTTCCAATCACAGTGGAGGAGGGGCGGGGCAAAAACAACCCTGACCAATTGCCACATCTTGGTTGTACAACAAATGACAACAAGCACATCTCTTCAACCAAAACTTGTACTTGAGCAAATACGTGAAATTTTGTCAAAATGTTATAAATTTAGAAACAAACTATTTTCAAAATCAGTAACAGTTCCGCGGATATTCCTCATCATAACACAAATAGTGTCTCAACTGAAAAAAAAACCTGCGCCAATGTTGTCAACTGGCTAAAAAACGCTTTAGTGGACACATTGCTTAACAATGAAAATTCATGGCGGAGAAGCGTTCCGTCATAGACGGAAAATTCGTTAATGGCGGGGGAAAAGTTAAAAACCATCCGTTTTCAAAACAGATTCAGCAGAATCATTAATGTATCTTGATTGGGTTGCAGATATTCTCACATATGTGTCCTGACCTTTATGAAAAGGTCTTTTTGACATGCACATCAATCGAGATCCACACACACACACACACACTATAAGACCTAAATCTCCTTGTGATGTTTCTGTAATCCGTCTCTTGAATATCACCATTGCATCATCGCCAAACCTACAAAAAACCCATAAACCTTATGTTAGGCCTACCCTCTAAAACGGAGCACTCGATTCGCAGTTTAAAAGGTCACAGCTGATGGGATTTTGGTCCTCCAGCTGATGCATCATAAGTCTTGTGTTTAAGTTATATAAGAGAGGAATAATCTAGGCGGCACGGTACAGACGTGTGGATGGAATCGCATAAGATGATTGGGCTTTGAGTTGCTCTCATTAGACATGTGTCATGGCCTGAGGGATTAAAAAAAAAAAAATCGAAATTGCTTTTGCAGACATGACTCAGGATTCGAGCGAATGAAAGCCGAGCCGAACACCTGAGAAGTGCGTGCTTAGATCTGCATTGAATTAATGACTCAGTTTTGGAAAATGGGAAGATGGATCGACCTTATTGTGCTTGTGCTTATCCTTTCATATAATACTTAATCTAGTTCTCTCCATGTAAGCATGATTATTAAAGCTTGCTCAGACTTTTTTTTTTAATAAAATCCAGCTCTTTTCATCCTTCTTTCAATACATTTGTTTACTCGACCTATGTGTATGTGCAGGTGTGGGTGACACTCCATGGATACAGTATTTCTTTATGTCTGAACTCTGTAATGGCTGACTGCCATGTGGCCGGCCTATAAAGTTTCATTGTGTGTGTGTGTGTGTATAGCAATCCAGGTCGATAATTATACCCCATTCCTCCTCAACTTTTCCCCTGGATGAACGATTGACATTCCTTTATCCCATGATTCATTATGGCATGTGGCAAATGGGAGTGATGTCATCCTAATGGGATCAGTAGATGTGACAGCACTACACACACATGCACTTGACAGTGGGTGAAACACTGCTTTAAGAATTAGATTCGCAGAGTTCACACCACAATTATAACGCTAGTGACAGAGAACAACGATATCGTTGTAATCACTTCATATTTTTGTCAGCTGAAAAATATTGACAGCCAATCAGAATCTAGCTGACTCTAAAGAGCTTGAGCATTTAAAGTGGCAGGACAATAAAACTGCTGTGCGTTTACAATAAATGGAATGTTATTGTGGATTTGGACACTTTTTATTGTTACATTTAACTTTTTAGTCATTGTTCTTGGTGTGAACGGGCCTTTAGGGGGAGTTTTGCACCAGATACAGTCATAATTTAGTTTTTCCATGTTTTTGTACCCCGATTCTTAAATGAATAAGGTTATTGGTACTGTACCTTTAAGGCTTCTATATGTAATGGAGGCCAGCTAGTATGAGTAGACTGACATTAGAGACTAAAGATCCTTGTTAGAGCACCTGCCTCCCATGCTGGAAACCCATGTTCAAGGCCCGCACAGAGTTGCACGAGTAGGACCTGAGGGGTTATATATATGTAAATCCTCTTGTTATGATTGCATGTTCAGTGATATTCTCTTCAAATACTCCACCATTACTGTATTTGTCTTGAAAAACATAACTGAATGTAGATGACTAACCGTGCACTAGAGAAACAAAGGGACAGCCATCTTTAGAATATTATGTTTGAACTTCAGTTTTTGCAGTAGCTCTGTATCTTATACGGCATCACTGTCAAAGAGTAATAGCTAGTGAAGTGGATTTACGGAAGTGGTTAACGGAAGTAATCATGAGCATTGTAACATTTGAAGTGGAACAAAATGGCAGATTTTAAAAACGGTTCATTCATAAATCTGTAAGATCCTCCCATGCTTTGGAAAGACAGAAAGGGGGTGGGGCTACAGAAGGTCTAGTAATAGTGCCCCTTGTGGCCACATTGAGAATGCATCACATAAGTGAGTTAATGAATAGATTACAATACATTTCACACTCATTTTAAACATCTGTCTGGCATAGATACAAGCATTCACTTTCCAACCTGATTGCACAAGAAAACGTAGCTGTTTTGCAAGTGTGCAACTGCGTACAAAGTTTGAAGTTCAATTTATGAACCTACCTCTCGGAATATCAAAATAGTTACGAATTATTGTAAGACTGTATTGTGACATTTGCATATGAAGAGTTCAGATGCAAAAGCCTCTAAATGCCATTTGAAATTTTCTTCTTTAATGATGATTTTTATCAAGCTTGTATATTTAAGTTCAGTAATTTCACTTAAATGGCAATGATAATTACCTATTAATTGTTATTTAAGTGAAATTACTGAACTTGAATATACAAGTTTGATAAAAAATCATCATTAAAGAAGAAAATTTCAAATGGCATTTAGAGGCTTTTGCATCTGAACTCTTCATATATTCATGGTAGTGACATCATACCGTAACATAAAGCTGCTATTGATGTTTGCAGTGCTGACCAGAAGGGTATTTCCGTCAGTTAGATCTAGAATATTCTGCCCGCTTTGAATCAGACACAGAGATAAAGCAGTGCGGCAGATTACGTTTATTTGAATGAATTATAGTTATGAATTTGGAATTTGGCGTAAACAGATTGAGAACATGGATCCACCATGCCTTGTTACCACTGTGCAGGCTGGTGGTGGTGGTGTAATGGTGTACGGGATGTTTTCTTGGCACACTTTAGGCCCCTTAGTGCCAATTGGGCATCGTTTAAATGCCACGGCCAACCTGAGCATTGTTTCTGACCATGTCCATCCCGTTATGGCCACCATGTCCCCATCCTCTGATGGCTACTTCCAGCAGGATAATGCACCATGTCACAAAGCTCGAATCATTTTCAAATTGGTTTCTTGAACATGACAATGAGTTCACTGTACTAAAATGGCCCCCACAGTCACCAGATCTCAACCCAATAAAGCATCTTTGGGATGTGGTGGAACGGGAGCTTCGTGCCCTGGATGTGCATCCCACAAATCTCCATCAGCTGCAAGATGGTATCCAATCAATATGGGCCAACATTTCTAATGAATGCTTTCAGCACCTTGTTGAATCAATACCACGTAGAATTAGGGCAATTCTGAAGGTGAAAGGAGGTCAAACACAGTATTAGTATGGTGTTCCTAATAATCCTTTAGGTGAGTGTATATATAAGGAACTCTGTGTGGAGGTGAAAAATGGATGGTTGGTTATGGCAATGTTTTATTTATGTATTTATTTTCCCATTGTTTTTCGGCCACATGACACTGACCACATCACACGCACTGACCTGATTATGAGTAATGCAGCTTAATAAAGGACAGCGACTGTCCACACATGCTCTCTGTAACTCTGCAGCATGTGCCGTATGTCTGTGCTCAGCCAGGTGATTGTTATTGCACTCAATACGTCTGGCTATAAATGTGTGTGTGTTATTGAAATTCAGACCCAGACAGGTTAGTGTCTGTTCAGAAACCTGTTTGACCATTTCTCTCTCTCTTTCTCTCTTTCTTCATAAGGGTGACCCTCTTCCTCCATCTCTGGTGGATTTAGTGATGAACAGCCCGATCTCATCCGTAGATGATCTGAAGAGACTTCTAGACGTAGAATCCGTAGGTAAAGCTGATCCCGTACCTTTAACAGATACCATACAATGTTTTATGTAGGACTTTCCATAGACAATAATTTTTATACTGTACAAACTGTATATTCTGTCCCCTTATACTAACCCTACATTTTGGAAGCCCCACAAGGACAAGGATTTTGGATATTGCCATATTCACATTATATATATATATATATATATGAAGAGTTCAGATGCAAAAGCCTCTAAGTGCCATTTTAAATTTTCTTCTAAAATGATCATTTTTATCAAGCTTGTATATTTAAGTTCAGTAATTTCACTTAAATGGCAATGAAGATTACCTATTAATTGTCATTTAAGTGAAATTACTGAACTTAAATATACAAGCTTGATAAAAATGATCATTTTAGAAGAAAATTTAAAATGGCACTTAGAGGCTTTTGCATCTGAACTCTTCATATATACTGTATATAGATTAGATAATACAATATCTGATCAAAAGGTTTCCAGAATCACCATGAAATACTTGAAAAGCAAAGATTATATAAAAAAAAATGTATACACATTACACAATTTTTTTAGTGTACACAAATTTTGCCATTTACTTTATAGTATATTTGGTTGCATAATTCTTTTGCATATTGGCTTTTTATCGTGCATTGGCTGTCTTACTCTCAATCATAAGTCATTGAAAACCCCATATCAGAACTACTTCAAACAAGTAAACGTCTCGTCATTTGTGGAATGTGTGTGTTTTCTGGGTTGTGCTGAAGAAGGAAGGTGAGGCAGGAAAGATTGAGGGGTCTGGAATGTGTGTGTGTGGATAATGGTAATATTTACATGAATGGGCCGTGTATAGCCCCTCACAGGCACAATAGCAGTGACCTTGAGCCCAGTCCAGCTCTAAGTTTACAGAAGGGACACAAACACAAGGCTACACTATTGTTCCCAATAGCAGAATCTGTATGTGTGTGTGCATTTTAGCCAGCTTTAACAATGTTTTGACCCTTACTACGAGGACTATAATACCAGTCTCTCATTGACAGGCCTTGATCAGATTTACGGCAAGATGTCAGGACAGTGGAATCAAGAGGATTCAAATGGCAACTCCAGGTCTTTAGGATGAGACATGCAGAGACAAAACACAGTTGCACAACTGAAATGTAGTCATATGTACAGGTTCACATTGCAGCAAACAGCGTATACCGTATATAGTGTAATATGAAAAAAAAGCAGACTGTGATTGGTCGTTTCACTACTGTCTGAGTGGGTGTATTTTTACACTACATAACTAAAGTATCTTTCTAATGGGTGAAAATATATGTCCTCCTTATAAGTCTCCCAGTACAAAAATACTGTAATTCAATACTGAAATTCAAAAGTACAAGACTATAAGAAGAAAAAATGAGAAAATAAACCATATACAAGTAATATTTGGAAAATATCTAGATCTTTACAATCCTAGACTAGACGAAAGACCTGATCACATCGAGAAAAATAATAGATAACTAAAGTCAACTAACTACCCAAATTGCTGAACGATGTTTCATATTTTTTAATCCCTCCTTCGTTTTGTCTTTCATTTTCAGAAGAGGACGATGAGATACCCGAGAGTGAGATGCACTCTAACGGAACACACAAACGTCTTCCCAGAAGCCTTAGTAAGTCTTCGAGCATTCCCGCCCTTCCTCTCTTTGTCTCTTTTCCACACTCCCGTCTCCTCATCATTGTCCTCTTGCAGAATTTCAATATATTTCCAGTCTGTGGCGATTATTTTCAGACACTGTGGCATCTCCATTCCACAATGGTGTTGTGGCTTTGTTGTGTGTTTGTGCGAGTGTGTGAGATGTGCGTCTATGAGCCTGGAGTCTGCTGTTGCGTCTCTATGATTGATTCTGTCTCGTCCTGTCTCGCCACATGTCCTTAGGTCACCCTCAAACACACACACACAAGTTTCAAAGCTCAATTTTACCACCCACGCTTCTTTCGCACATGTACTCTATCTATTCCTCTCTGACTCTGAGTGCTCGCTTTCAGTCAAGTGCGCCTTGAGTCTGTATACACAAACACACTCTGACAGAGCTGAGAGGATGAATTATAGTGTGCGTCTGTAGTCTTGTTCGTCTAACTTCCATCCTGGCTGGCTTCTGCAATGTGGGAATGATAGAGAGTATAAACGTTAAATCAACCACTGTCTCCATTATCTCTCTCACAGATGTTCAGGTGGCCCAGCAGGCCATGTGCAAGGTGAGAACAGAAGTTATGGAAGTGACCCGCGCGATGCTGGACCGACGGAACGCCAACTTCCTGTTATGGCCTCCGTGTGTGGAAGTGCAGCGCTGTTCAGGCTGCTGTAACACACGCACTGTACAATGCATGCCAGTCACCATTGAAACACGACAATTACAGGTATTCATTTGCAAGTTTACAACATTTGCAGGTGTAATGACTTTTTAGCCCTTTCTGAACAACAGAAAAGTATTCTAAAATATATAAGGCCTTTCTTTTGGCAAAATTCAAAACCAGGATCTGTGAAAAAAAAAATCATCCAACAAGATCCTCCTTGTCCTCCGTAGGACAAAATTACATATTTAAAAGTTTTTTTCCTTGTTTTTTTTTTTTTTTTTTTTGTAATGCTTTAAAATAGCTTGAATGTAAATCTACACTAAACTAACTAAAACTAAACTAAAACTAACTAAAAATGTACTAATGTTTCATTCAATACTTTAAAATGTCAATAAAAAACTAGTTACCAATGTAGTATCTTACCCAGTATTTGTGTGTACTCCATTTATATACTTATTTGTGTCACTCTGTTAGCATCATGCTAACATCAAAATGGTTAAATCTAATTACATATACACTATTTTGCCCAATATTTATGTGTACTGTGTATTTTTATGCTCATTAGTGTATTATATTTTTAGCTTGTTAAGATTAAAATAGTTAAGTCTAATTAGAAATATGCTATTTAATGCAGAATATGTGTTTTTATGTCGTGTCATAAGCACGGACAGATGCCAGATTGACAGATGAGCGACAGATGCTTTGCTAAAGCTGTGCTGAGACGGATTAAACTATGGCGGGTCATCGTAAAATCAGAAATAGACATTTGATGCAGAGTGCAGTAAAGCAGGATAATTAATCAATTTACAAAGGCTATTATTCAACTGTATGTGAAGTCTTTGACGCAAATAGTGTTTTAATCTATCATTTGCAAAAATGACTTTTACTAACCTTTACATACAAACCTTTGCTAGTTGATTTATGTCAACCCATTCCTTTACTTCCTTTACATCAGACGATCTTTTCTCAATAACTGTAAGATGCGCGATGAAACAATGGATATCAGTTAAACAATTTTAGTTTGTAATTAAATAAGAAGATGACGTTGTGCTGCTTCAATCCATTGTGCAAAACGAAGTGTAGCTTTTGGTCATGATAAACCACTTGCTGTAAACATTTCCACTGGAAAAGCTACACTGTTTTAAAAGCCACTGAGCTACTGACAAGCTACTGGAAATGTTAGTTAGCGTCGCTACTTGTAGTTAGCTACTCCCTAACACTGTAATTATTGTATAACATTTTTAGCTTAGCAACATGCTAACATGAAAATAGTGGAGTCTAATTAGAAACGGACTATTTTACCCCAAATTTATATTGTTTTTTTTTTATGCGAATTAGTATTTCACATTGTTAGCTTAGCAACATGCTAACATAAAAATGGTTCAATGAAATTAGAAATGGAACAGTATTCTTGTGTTCAGAAATTAATGGTTAGCATTATTTTGATATCTCTTTTTGTTTGTCTAGATGACGAAAATCCAGTATATCAACCGACAACCAGTCTATGAGAAGGTTGTCATACCCGTGGAGGACCATTTGACTTGTAGCTGTCAATCACGCGTTTTGGCGCTCAGCCCACGGCTCCTGACCACACCTCTTCCTCCGCCCAGACTCCCCCCTAAAGTAACGCTACCAAAGACCCAATCAAAAGAGGAACTACATCGCCATGACGAACTTAAACATAATCAAAGGCTCCATTTGGAGGATAAAGAGAGTCAGGAACTACAATGGCAGTCCAAAAACACCGTCACACACACACAGGGCTACCGACAAAGCCCATACCATCATACACTCACACACACAGCAGTTCATGTGAGCGGAGGAGATGTTCCCACCAGACAAACCACATTAGGAGATCCACACATGATGAGTGACGCTACACAAACTGAGGAGGTGAAATCTGAACACAGTGGCGACAGCATGGCGAAAAAGACGCAACAGCATTACGACAAACATCTGCAAGAGGATCAACAGGCAGAACCACGGCAACCACAGGATAAAACGACACCACAGCAACCAAAATACAATGCTTCCCACAATCCCGTCCAATCAGGGCACAGCATGCCACACAGTAGCCAATTAGACACTTTTAGCACTTACAGCCACGTTGAGGTGATCGGCCAATCCAGTGGCTTATCTGAAGTGCTAAGTCATCACTCTGACCAATCAGAAGTTAGAAAACATCACCACCACCACCAATCAGAAGCAAATAATCAAAATATGCAGAAAAGTGAGCAGCAGCCAGAAACACAACATCATCTTCGTCACCAAAACCACCGACACCATCAGCTTCACCAACATACAACGCAAGCAGTCAGCCATCAACAGACAAGCACACAAAAAACAGGTCAGTGTCTTGATTGTCTATCGAGTCCGTGTGTGTGTACACGTGTTGTGATTAGTAACTTGCTTCCTGTTATTCTTTCCTGTTATTTCTTTAACGTCAGAGGTAGCATATAAAGTCAGGGGTCAACAAAGTAATGTGATCCTGATATTATGATGGCTACCGTGAGGTTAATGTTTCATCGCTGATCCGAAAACCCTCCTAACGCATTCCATTTGTCTTCTGTTTTCTTCATTATCCCATAGTGCCGAGCGCTCCTCCCACCACCCCCTCAGCCCCACAGACTCCGCCCCCTCTCCAGCCCCCGCGGAAGCGACGGCGGAAACATCGGAAGAGGATGAGCAAGGCCTCCATGAGAGCGATGATAATGTAATGCTAATATTATATTATGGTTATTGGAACATGCCTGAATTGTGTCATTTCTGCATAACTAGAGTCACCAGAGAGAATTACAAAAATAATAAATATAGACCTCGTTGGATGAGAACACTCAATAGATTGCAATTCAGATTGATAACCTTAGTGGTGCGGAAATGACACACTGCAGCTTTCACCAAACTTTTACAATTTAAATCTAATTAATCTCCATCTCTAACAGGGTCATGTCCTGAAGCAGACCAAAGACTCTGAATTGCTGCCAAAGTCCCAGGAGCAACCACAAAGCTGAGAGTCAGGGTGGAGACACACAGGATATAGCAGAGACACACTGGAAATCTTTTTATAATAACTGGAAATGTCTTTGATCTTTGCCAAATAAGATCCCATGAACTACATTTCCCATCAGCCATTGCAGTCGTAGGAGGTCACCAGTCCTGCGATCTTCGCACTACGGGAGCTGGCCGTACTCAGGATATCCTGTAAGCATGGACTTAAAAGGGATTCCAAACAGACACAAACACAGCCTGCCAAATAGCGAGACTGTATTTAAAACACGGCACAATTACGGTTCATTCAGCTCAACAACTGCCAAATGCGGTGCAATATTGACTTGAACCACTGGTTGGCCAAGGATCTGGCTCAAATCAGTGATTAGCTACTTGGGGAAAGTCAAAGTAGCCTTCAATTGCCAATGAATGATGTAGACCCACTGGTGGTTGGGTCTGAAGACAACTGGACTATTTATCCACTGGAGGAACTGCTGGAATAGCAAATGGAAGAAGTTGAAACTGGAATATATGAAATGACTTTGAATTTGGACTCTCAAAGAGCGAAACAACTGGGGAAATGAAGCTCAGGACTTCCAGAAAAGTATAAAATACAAATAACTTTTACGAATTCATCTCAAAACGTATAATCTGTACATTTTCAAGCTACTTAAACACTCCAGGTTTATTAAATGGCAAAATATCAGCTGGCTAGATATGAAATTGAGGAGTAAAAGCACTTACAAAGCAGTTTTTTGAACATGTACCATGGTAATATGATGGTATTCATTGAAGTACTTTGGAGTACCATGTATATACCATGGTATATGAATATGGTAATCAATCTGATACCATGGTACCGCCTCAGTACTTTCTTGTAAGGATCTCTCAGTAATCGTGCACAATATTTAATTAGTGCAAAACACTGGAATATCGTACACTGGAGATTATCAAATATTAAGTGCTGAAAGCACTAAATGTTCGCATGTTGGTAGTAGATGCACGGTCAAATAGTTCCTAATTCAATATTTATATGAAAACAAGAAGATTGTGTTTAGCCGTAATGAGGTTACAGTGAAATACTCCCATCCTGTAGGGGGCGGTATGAGTGCTCTGTCATTTTATGCCTGCTGTTCCCAAATGTTCGTCTGTGCATTCAACTGCTTCTGGAATCTTGTAAAGCTATAAAATAACTGTTTGTAAATGATGCATTTCTCTTCTGGCTTTTTACGTAACTTATTTATAAAAGGTATAAAAGAGTAATTAATTGTTATTTGTTTTGATGGAAATTATTGTTAATGTAATAATGCTATTTTAATATAAATATAAAAAGTGTTTTGTGTGGTTTAATGTTTTTTTTTTTATGAAAACCAGCCAAATGGCAGACTATTCATTTAGAGACGGCTATGGCCATGGTTTCGTAAAGTCGGCGTGAAATCAAAATGAACCCTATTTACTTTGTTAGCGCACGTTACTTGCCTAGTGGTGAACAAAGTCCAGCTTCAAAGGGCTTTAAACGACACCAGACGATGAATAAGGGTCTTATCTAGCGAAACGATTGGTCATTTAGAAAATAAATAAAAAGTTTAAGTTTTATAAGCACAAACGCTCACTTTGCTCTGTTCTGTGATGCGCGTTCATGACTCTCCTTTTCGAACTCGTTCATCAAAATGAACAAATCTTTTTTCGAGTCATGATGTCATCGTCTGGTGTCGTCGCACTGAAACTGTCTTTTGGACCTTGAACCGTTTGGTTCCCAATGAAGTCCATTATATGGAGAAAATCCTGGAATGTTTTCATCAAAAACCATAATTTCTTTGGACATGTTGAAAGATATGGACATGTTGGATGACATGTGGGTGAGTAAATTATCAGCAAAAGTTTTTTTTTAAAAGTGAACTACTCCTTTAACTCTACACTTTAACCAAACCAATTGACTGGTTGGTTGTTGGATGACTAGTTAACCACCCCGAAACCATCCCTACTTGCTTAGAAATAAGATACGATGTGACGTTAAAGTCTGAATTGTGATACAGGTTTTTAAGGAAAGTCATAAAACAAATCAAAATCAAAATCCCAAGCCATATTTGGTGACCATCTTGGATATTCTCAATGTAGCTTTAGCTGTGTGATGCAAATATACTGTAGTGTATTAATCAAATACAGCCAATATTGTCTTTATCTGCTGTTCCTGGTAATGTGATTGTGCATGCTAATGCTTCCTCTAAAATCTGTGTTCGCAATGGGTTCAAAATGCTGTCTGTGTGTGTCTGTATATATGGATCAGTCTTTCTAAGCGTGTAGCGTTTGGTGGTCACATTACAGTAGTGATTTGTGTGTGTGAGGGTGACGGGTCGCAGTGGTTACAGACAGTCGTCATAGCAGCACAGATGGACGTGTACGCAGAGGGAGATCAGGTGGTGTAACAGATACCAGAGGCCTGGCCTGGAGGAGATGAACTGATAAATGTTACGCAGACAAAGCAAATAGACGGGAGGGCAACAGAAGGCTGTAGGTCTAACGGCAAAGTGAGAGGAGAGGTAGAAGAAGAGAGGGAGTGTGAGAGGAAGAACATTTAGGGAGTGAGTCTGTATAAGTGATAAATCTTTACGAACACAGCCGGTCTACACTTCGCAAGTGCTCAGTAGCCTCAAACTGGGAGGTATGTGAGCGTCTGGGGCCCCAACATGGGACTGCCTCGTCAAGTGAGGGTCCGAGATGAGCTTCAAGTGTTAAAAAATAGATCTGAAGTGTGCAAAATGTAAGTTTTGACCAAGATGTTAAAAATGCATAATGGTAAAATATTCTCCACACGAAACTAGCCCTATACTGCTTACTGGGCAATCGAAATTATTATAATCATGACATAAAAGACAATTATAAGATAAAAAGTAAAAATTATGAGATGTCATAATCATGACAAAAGACAATTATTAGATAAAAAGTAATAATCATGACATAAAAGACAATTATGAGATAAAATGTTGAAATTATGAAATGCTAAATCATTATTATGGCATTAAACGCCATAATTATGACAGTGGAAATTATGAGATAAGTCATAATCATGACATAACAGATAATTATAATATAAAAAGTTGAAATTATGACATGCTAAATCATAATTATGGCATAAAAAGGCATAAGTATGACAGTGGAAACTATTAGATGTCATAATCATAAGATAAAAGACTATTATAAGATAAAAAGTACAAATTATGAGATGTCATAGTCATGGCAAAAGACAATTATTAGATAAAAAGTCATAATCATAACATAAAAAACAATTATAAGATAAAATATTGAAATTATGAAATGCTAAATCATAATTACGGCATTAAAAGCCATAATTATGAGAGTGGAAATGATGAGATAGGTCATAATCATGACATAAAATACTATTATAAGATAAAATGTTTCAAATGATTAGATTCCAAATCATAATTATGACATAAAAAGCCTTAATTATGACAGTGGAAAAAATTAGATGTCATAATCCTCACATAAAAGACTATTATAAGATAAAAGGTTGAAATTATGAGATGCCAAATCATAATTATGACAGTTATATTTCTGACAGTCAAAATTATGAGAAGTCATAATCCTCACATAAAAGACAATTATAATATAAAAAGTTGATATTATGACATGCCAAATCATAATTGTGACATAAACGTAATATTTATGACAGTCATGGTTTATATAAAAATACCCATTGAAATTATGAGACAAAACGTAAAAACAATTAAAAAAATATGAGAAGTCATGACATTTTATAATTGACATCTCATAATTTTACTGTTTTTTTAAATCCAAAATATTAACTTTTCATGCCATAATTGTCTTTTATCTCATAATTATGATGCCTTAAAATGCTGTCTATAAAGGCAGCTCACTAGGTTTTGGAAAGCTTCTGTCTCTTTAAAAGTCAAGAATTTTTTTTTTTAGAATTCATAAAGCTACTCTGGAAAGTTAGCAATGCCTCTAAAGATGCAAAAAAAAAAAGATTTAAACGGATTACATTCTTTGCCCTTCATTCAACCCTGAGAGGGAAAAGGTTCAAACTAGGGGGGAGAAGACATAAAACAGTGTGTTTGTGAGTGAAAGCATCTTCGCTGCTTAAAAAAAAAAAAAAAAAAAAAAAAGCATCTCCGCTTGCGCTTGCGCGTTGTGAGCTCCAGCTGACACCTGGCACACCCTGCATCTTGCCCTCACTGAACTCACTCACACCTGGGCTCCACCTGGCCTGATCTCCCCTGCCCCGGTCAAACCTCCATCCATCTACACTGCTCAAACAACCCGGAGAATTAACAGGTATGTGTGCATTTAATATAAACTGCAGATTCAACCACAATGATGCATCGGTTTGTAGCGTTTACACACCAGAAAAGAAAGAGGGGGGTCACAAGTGCTCTATAATCACTAGCTATGAGTCATAGTGTTGCAAAGTGTTGTCTAACTGCACATTTCATAAGTAAATTATTAATGGTTTTACATCTAAATCAATTGAGTGCTCAAAACACACGCCTCAGAAATTCGGTATTAGCCAATTAGCCTAGCACATGGCCTCGATGTCAACGAGGCCATGTAACTTTAGGCTAATTGGCTAATGCTAAACGAATAGCCCAAAAGCTATTGTTTTCACAAATTACCATTCAGATTTGGCTCCATTTTTGGTGAATTAAACGTCCACAAATCCTGATGGATAAAATCAATATCTGGACAGTTTTTCTTGGCGAATAGCTCTGGTATTTATCGAGAAATCATTGTAAAATGCTGTCAAATCTAGCACCATTAAATCTAACTCATGTCAAATTTTCAGCTAATGTTGAATCAGCTCGATATGAGTTACTGGACCAGTTTAAGTGTGTTTTGGCTAGGATTTTCTGTGTGCATCATCATGTATACATTTCTGAGGCGTGTGTGTGTTTTGGCTGGCACTGCTGATTCAGATTGAGCTGATAATACATGGGTGGAATAAGGCCTAATGTCTGAGTGTCATAATCAGCATCAGATCGCGCAGTGCTGGTAACGCTACACACACGGACCTGTGCCAGATTTAGCAGCTCCGTGTAAGGACACACTCTTAAAGGGACAGATGCCCAGTGAGAACACACAAGGGACACAGACTGAAAGATAGGGACAGTGAGAGAAACTTTACCAGAGTTCAAGTTGTAAAAGTCTATGGTTACACTCGTGTTCAAATGAAACTTTTAGCAACTATTGCTAATAGAGGTAATACATATTTTCTTCTTACTGGCTAATTTTAGCCTTAAAATACATTATGCTTAGTGCATGGTTTGGACACAACGGTTTTAATAATAAGTGACCTGGATCTTCATCCTCATTTTTAATGTAAATTTTGGCATATCACAGTAAAAAAAAATACAAATGTTGTACACAAAATACGCTTCACAGACCTATCTGACAGATTGATGCTACATAAGGCACTGATCTTTCGCAAACATTCAAGTAAATTACATCAAAAAGCCACAGAGATGATTTTGTTTTCATGAACACGAGAAATGTAAAGTATGGAAACTTGTTTCTGCCACGGAATAATAATAAGAAAAAAGAAGATAATTGCGACTTTTTGTCTTTCAATTCTGACATTTTTCTCGCAATTGTGAATTTATATCACGCAATTCTGACTTCTTTTCTCATAATTGTGAGATATAAATTCGCATTTGCGAATTATTATAAAATCCAATTCTGAGGAAAAAAATACTTTATTTCTCAAAATTGTGAGTTATGTCACACAATTCTGATTATAACTTGCATTTGTGACTTTATATCTCACATCTTCTGATCTTTTTCTCACAATAACGACTTTTTTTCCCCTCAGAATTGCGTGAAATAAAGTCATAATTGTGAGAAAAAGATCAGAATTGCGAGATATAAAGTCACAATTGCAAGTTATAATCAGAATTGCACGACAAAATTCGCATATTTGTTGTTGTTTTTTTTGCAAAGATGTTTTTAGATCTTTTTCTCACAATGCAATTTTGAGGAAAAAAAGTCTGAATTGTGAGATAAAAGTTGACGGGACGGGACTGACGGCAGACATCGCGAACAATGTTTCTATGTGTAGTTTGTCAACATATAACATGAGACGTCATCTTTTTGTCTAATATCTGTACCTAACATTAGTCATTCGCGGTCAAAACACTGGTGTAAACACAGTTTGATGTCGCGATTTTCAATGCCCAGAGCCTGTTAAACTTGAGCCAACCAACCCCGTGACGTCACCTGCACAATGGCGGCGCCCTGGCGGCGAAAGATACAAAGTTTTTTTCTTTTTTTCTTCTAAATGTTTACATTTGTCATGTTTCTTAATTGTTGATTATATTGGAAATCCATCTTGTAAATCATGTAAACTTGATTCACTACTTCATTTCCCCTTTAACAGTCATTGGCACCAGATTTTTGCACCAAATATTCGTTTTGATGTAAACATTCCTTAATTCCCATCTTCTGCAATATACAGAATTTTAACCACATTAAAAAGAAAAAAAAACTAAATTTGCAACCTAGATGGAAAACTATTCCTATTGTAAAATATATTAACATTATAATTAGATTTTTTGCAGCTTGGATAGGAAGCAATTGCGAATTTAAAACTTGCAATTCCTAAAATGTTGCCACACTATAATTTTGTACCATGTTGATGCCAGAATGCGCATGGGTGTTTTTAGTGCTAAAAGAAGTCTGGATTCAACACACATGCATACTATTATGTCTGAGCGCTTGTAAATCAGTAATCTCAAGATTTTAAATGCACAAGTCACATGTACACACCAGAAAACTGAAACCTTGGCATGCTTTTTCACAAATCAAATAAGCACCACTCTTAAGTCATACAGTTTCCAATGCAGTTTGTAATCATTTATCCCAGAATTCAATCCAACAGTTAACCCTAACCCTAATCTGAACAGTATCTTAATCTTTAATCGGTTTTGTGTCATGACCTTATCTCGCTGTGTATGACTAATGTCTTCGCCTCAGGCAACATCTCTGACAGATATCGCATGACTCAATGCCTGCAAGGTGCACTAACAAGCATGACGGACAGTTTTAACTACTTCCACACTTAATTTTGGTCGCATGTTTTTTTATGTTCATCCGATCTTGGGAATGTACTGTAGATCGAATGCTTTCTCCCACTCTGTACTGTGTCAATATTGTCTGTCTGTCTCCGCCGGGTGGAGAATTCCTCCCTTCAGAAAGTGTTCAGTAGAGGGAAGCCCACCCAACTAGAGTCAGAGACCTCTCAACTGTGTGTGTGTGTGTGTGTGTGAGAGAGATCACCCCAACTCAAGCATGCACTGCGAGGTATGTGTTGTTTTCACTATGACTGACAGGTGACAGCACTGAAAATACACACATCAGAAGCTTTATTAGCAAGAACCTCTTATGGGTTTGATGCTAAAATAATGACCTGTTAACTATCACTCAGCTTTTTTGAATCGACATGGAAATGCACATTTCAAACTTAAATGGTTGTAATTCAAGAATGCTTTGGAATATAGACGTATTGGTCTTGTTTTAAAGAAGAAATTTGGCAGATTTTTGTAGAAGTGAAATAAATTGAGAAAGTGAAACGGAAAAAAAAGTTATAGAAGTTTGAGTTTATGGAAATGTAAAATGTAAAAAAAAAATTATTATTCATATTTTATATAAATATGTTTCAACCTGAATCTCGTGTTTATAATAGCGCTCCTGCAAACTATTACTTCTCGAACTTCCTGAAGAGTTATTGAAGTTATTGAGATATTGAAGCTTAAAGGGGAAATGAAGCAGTGAATCAAGTTTACATGATTTACAAGATGGATTTCCAATATAATCAACAATTATATAGACCATTTCACAAGATGTAAACAACACTGGTCCAGAAGCACTTCCTGTTTCAGTTTCTAACTGTTTTCTTTATTTCACATGTAAAGAAAACATCTTAAAGATGTTTGTTTAACTTTTTGATTCAGTTTTAAATGTTCTGTTGGTTGTATTTTATCCCAGCTTTTATGTAGTGTTAAAAAACTGAAACAGGAAGTGCTTCTGGACCAGTGTTGTTTACATCTTTTGAAATGGTCTATAAGGAACAACATTACAAATGTAAACATTTAGAAGAAAAAAAGAAAAAACTTTATCTTTCGCCGCCAGGGCGCCGCCATTGTGCAGGTGACGTAACGGGGTTGGTTGGCTCAAGTTTAACAGGCTCTGGGCATTGAAAATCGTGACATCAAACTGTGTTTATACCAGTGTTTTGACCGCGAACGACTAATGTTAGGTACAGATATTAGACAAAAAGACGACGTCTCATGTTATATGTTGACAAACTACACATAGAAACATTGTTCGCGATGTCTGCCGTCAGATATTAGCAAATTGCTAATAGATATATATGTATACAGATATATATGACGGCAGACATCGCGAACAATGTTTTTATGTGCAGTTTGTCAACATATAACATGAGACGTCGTCTTTTTGTCTAATATCTGTACCTAACATTATTCGTTCGCGGTCAAAACACTGGTATAAACACAGTTTGATGTCGTGATTTTCAATGCCCTGAGCCTGTTAAACTTGAGCCAACCAACCCCGTGACGTCACCTGCAGAATGGCGGCGCCCTGGCGGCGAAAGATACAACGTTTTTTTTCTTTTTTTCTTCTAAATGTTTACATTTGTAATGTTTCTTATATAATTGTTGATTATATTGGAAATCCATCTTGTAAGTCATGTAAACTTGATTCACCGCTTCATTTCCCCTTTAAAGTCCCCCTGTAATCAATCATTTAATCGCTTAAAACGCATCTTTGATCACCAAAATTACATAATGAAATGTTTTTTTCATTGCATCGTGGTTCTATAAATATGCAAATGATCCCCGCCTCCGCTCACTCACTCACACCAGCTCAGAAATCCACTCGTTGACGATCACACGTTGATCTGATTGGTTAAAAAGGTAATTTGTGACGTCAGAAACACCAGCGATTTCAAACCGCGACTGTATTTGGTCACTGCAGTTTTAAGGAGAAAACACTCAACAATGGTTTTGACTGATGAATTTGAACATGGTTTGTCTTAATGCACATTAAAACACCACATAGACATAATAAACAACATTAAAAAAATAATTTAAAGTTTTTGTGAATTTTGTTGTGAAAAGCCACAACAAAGGAAACCAGTTTTTTTTGTTGAGGAAACCAGTGTGATGCAAACTTATAGGTTGGCCAACAAAAATACATCATTACTGAAGCGCTGTTTTAGATCTAAGGCTAAAGCGAAACATGAATCAGCTAATTTACGTCTCTTTCTAATGGTTGAAATCATTTCAAATGTCCTTACAAGTAGGTTTTTAACATGTTTCCCTATATTTGTCAGGATATTTTCAAAAATGTGTCCCTTACTAGTATGGCTAAGACTGAATATCCAACGGCTCCCTGACGCCCGCAAATTACAACGTCCCAGAAATCGAGCAAGCGAGAGAAGCTTAAGATGTGTTTTCGATGATCCAATCACAAGTGTTCAGCCAAGACGCGGCACTACCATTTACAGCTGGTATTATCGTGTGTTAATGCGTCTTCTGTGACCACTTGCGTTCGGATTTCATTGAGACCCTCCCCTCTTATTTCGCCACACTCAACATTGCTGTCACTTTTGAATGAGCAAACCCATGTTATGCAGCTTAGGCATAAATATGAAAGGGTGGGTGGAGAGGAAATTAGTTTTTGGCAGGCTGGGTTGTCTGATACATGCTTAGCAATTTGCTTAAGCTAACTTGTCGGCCATGATTGTACCTGCTTCACACCTGCTAACTATAGCTTATCACACTTATCTATCTCTCATACTCGCTGACATTTCCTCGCACACTGTGAATGTCTTCAAAGTAATCTTGATCTGTGTGTGTGTGTTTGGGTGGGGATGGCATTTTTCCTCTTTCGCACATGTTGGATGTCACAATCATTCACATCCTCCATCAAGAAAAATGCTGAATGAAATGTTTTACACTCAACATTTTCCTTTTTTGTATGCTTTTAAAAACATGCAAACTCATTCACACTATTAGCCACACAGTCAGTCAGAGCTAGCGAACAGAACTAGCGATTCGGCAGCACACCGTGAAAACATCATCATACACAAGACCCCTGATGCCATTACGTTGAAATAACTTGTTAAAACCTGAATATGATTTTTTTTTGTTCCAAAAATTAGATGTGCTTCGAAAAAAAAAAAAAAAAAACCCATTAGCTAGGCTTTTCTATTTCATTTTATTTTTCCCCCACAGGTTATGATTGGTTTCATCGGTTATGGCTGTGTATTGGCAAGAATCTGGCGATACGATACGCATCACGATACATGGGTCACGATTCAATATATTGCAATATATTTTGATACTGTCCAAGGCAATATATTGGGATTATTTTTTTAAAGTAGGACTTTAGAAAAAGTAAGACAGGTTGTGAATTAAAGTCAAACAAGTTTACTTTAGGTAAACAATTTAATACTCAGAAAATCAAACTACCTGTTTGGGATTGTGGTTCACAGGTTCATTACAAAAACTTTGGTTAAATGTGTTTTTAGAAGTTGGTCATAAACTTGATGGACTAAACTTGATGGACTCGCACAGCGCTGCGCCGCGCCACGTAGGACAACTCCAGGTATCCCACACCGGACGCGCACTTTCTCATCAGTGTATGGCTAGCAATATTGTTATGTTTAATGACATGAAATGAAGGTAATGTCTGTTCTATGTTATGATTGTATTTTACAATTAAATACAATCGTTGTTTAGTCTGCAGTCTGAAAACTTTACCTCAGAGCATCCGTTCACTGAATGAATTGAGAATCTCAGCTGAAAAATCCAATAACATCAGTAATTGTCATTCAAGCAGCTGATTTCTGCAAATGGATGCAAAACTAAATGCATATTGCAGGATAGGACGAAGTCAGGATACATTAGCAACGATTTGAGAATAATTTCAATTTTATATAAAACTATGTAAATGGCGCTCTGTGGCGCAGCAGGATTTTGAACACGGTCCTGAGCCGTTGCTGGGCGCCGCGGACAGACACCGAATGGCGCCACCGGTGTGTGTACACTCATAGAGAATAATTTGTTCGAATTTTAAAGATGTGGCGCTGAGCTTCTTGTCTGGTGTGCGACGCCCTTATAGACTCTCCGCCGAAACCCCCATTTCACTGTTGCTCACGCGACGGTCCTGCTCGACGCAACGTGCGGCTACTGCTTGCGGTGTAAATGAACGCACTCATTGATTAACATGCCGAAAGGAATAGAGCAGGAGCCGGTCTTGACACGGGGTTCAGCCATAGCTATGTTGTTTCTAGCAAAACGTTAGGCTAGTGGTAGCCACAAAATAAAAAATCGATATTGCGTTTCTGAAAATCGATACAGTATTGCAAAATAAAATATCGCGATACTCAAGTGTATCTATTTTTTTTTTTATTTATTTATTTATTTATTTTACACCCCTAATCGGTTAACTCCGTCACCTGTCGAGAAAAAAATTCAGACTTCATGTAATCAGTTCTTGAAGGATCTCATCGCAACAAACATGCTAGCTATTTGTCAGAATGTGCTAATGCTGTCCTAAGGTTACAGTCACTGTGTAGGATCGGTTTAATGCTTTTTGGTAAAATGTGAGAAACAGCTTTTTGAAATGAACTAAAATGTGCTTGTATAGTCGAAAGTATGAAGGCCACCTACATTTCCTTCTCATTTTAAAGTTTGGAGAAGTTAAAAGACATCATATGCTTCCACTCTTCCTTTCATCCTGCCATCAAAATGAAGGAGAAGCCCAATCACGCAGTAAACAAATGTCCTGTTTGCGGAAAAAGCGGAACGTCTCCTAATAAAAGCCATGGGGTTCTGTGAAAGTCTTTCGAAATGTGAATTGTGAAATGTCGTGTTGTCCCTCCGGTCCTCGGCTGTTGTTTTATTTAGATGCCGGTTGCCATAGAGGTGTCTGGTGTTAAAATCTGCTGATGGTTTGAGATATATTAACCCGTCTCAGCGATGAGACGCTGGTGTTAATTGGATCCTTGACCTCTGACTTTCTCTCACACTCCTTTCTACATCTCTCGGTTTTCGTTTTGTCTCCCAAAACCCCTTAGCACACCTCTGTTTAATCCTGAGCTGTCAACGCTACTTCCTGTAAGCAGCAATATTAGGCTTTAATTAACTCTCCTGACGTCTCTTTCAGTTAGTAGGCACTTTCTCTCTAGTTCCCTTGTTCTCATTTGATCATGTCGGGATATTTCTCGTTTAAGTGTGTGTGTACGTGTGCTGTGCATTACCCTCTCCAGAAGCTGATTATATGTGGATGTCTGCTTGTGTGAGAGCTTCATCAGTCCAGTGACTCAGCCCAACAGAGCTAACTAATGAAGTGTCTGCTACACATCGCATTTATTTCGGCACAGCGATTACAGATATATACATAAATGTATATAAACATAACCGACACACGGGGGTCAACATCAGACAAAGAATACTGGAAGTGTTTTAATCACATGCTCAGTTTAGCCGTTAGGGCAAGTAAAGGTCGCGTGACTAGCAAATCTAGAAGAACCTGTTAATTGTAAGTTACCTTACCAAATATAGTGGAAACGTTTTTTTTGTAACCAGACAATACATGACATTGTAAAGTGAATAAGTATTCTTTTAGCCATTTTCAAAACATAGATCACATTTTTAATCAATAGAATTCATTATTTTTGCTTTAAAACTGCAGAACACTGCATGTATTTTTATGGTATCTTATGGGAAACGCATGAAGCTGCCAGTTTTTTTTTTTTAAATTATCATAAGATTTAATAAAAATAGATTAACCATACAATAAAAAATGTTTAAAAAGAGAGAGAAAATAATTGAACAATTTGAATTAGACGGGCAGACAGACAGACAGACAGATTCATTTAATGATTCATTTATAAATTCATCTGATTCATTTACTGATTAATTGTTCATTGCCTATGTAATGGCCAATGCTTTGGCAATACTGTATAAGTCATGCCAATAAAGCTCATTTGAATTAGAATTTGAGAGACCGATAGATAGATAGATAGATAGATAGATAGATAGATAGATAGATAGATAGATAGATAGATAGATAGATAGATAGATAGATAGATAGATAGACAGATAGATAGATAGACAGACAGATAGACAATAGATAGACTGAAAAGACGGACAGATAGAAAGACGGATCGAGAGATGATAGACAGAGAGACAGACAGAGAGATGATAGATGGATAGATAGACAGACAGAGAGACAAGATGGACCGATAGAGAGAAAGATAGATAGATAGACAGACAGAGAGTTCATAGAATTTATAATCTGTTACACTGTTATTTTTTGCAATTAATTTAATTTGTACATTTCAATTTAAGTTGCTATAATACTTTGTTTTTATTGATGTCTTCACTATACTATGTGTTACAAGCTTTGGCAGTATTGTAATATGTACAGTCATGCCAATAAAGCAATTTGAATTGAATTGAATTGACAGACAGAGAGACAGACCGATAGGTAGACAGACGGACAGACCGAGAGACGATAGATATACAGACAAGACAGAAAGATAGAGAGACAGATAGATAGACAGACAGAGAGACGATAGCTAGATAGACAAGATGGACAGATAGACAGACAGACAGAGAGAGAGATGGATAGACAGATAGATAGATATATAGCTAGATAGAGACACAGACAGAGACGATAGATAGAAAAGACGTACAGATAGATAGACAGACAGAAGGACAGATAGATAGAGAGACAGACAGATAGAGAGACATAGAGATAATTTTCTATGTTGTTTTTGACGCTTTGGCAATACAAAATGTATTTTTTGTCATGCCAATAAAGCTTTCTGAATTGAATTGAATTGAATTAGACAGACAGTAAGAGAGACGATAGATAGACAGACAAGACGGACAGATAGAGAGACGGATAGAAAGAAACAGGCAGGCAGATTCCACCTCTTTGAAGATTCATAATTGTTAAGCAATCAAGAATTTATGACCAATGACTAAATATTTCTGAAGACTTGATCTGGAGCCCAGGCTTGAAGACATGATCACACTCAAGTGGCATCAGCATTGTGTAAGAAACAATAAGACAGTAGAAACAACAAGAGCAAAGCTGAACTGAAAGCTTTTGGAGGAGAGTTACGCAAGAACACAGGTGCTACTGTTCAGCACTCTTATCTGATACACACACACACACACACACACACACACACACACACACACACACACACACACTTCTCCTGGCCTGTCTGCATCACATATTTACACCAACTTTAGAAAAACAGGAACATCGTGCTCATGAAAATATCTGCTTCCCTTTTCTCCATCCCCTCTAGCACAAGACAAAGGCATTTTTCATGAGTGAGCATGAAGGATGTGTGCATGAAGGATGGCGTTTGGGGAACTCAGATCCGATGGGAGAGCTTAATGTTAAACGACAACATGAAAAACAAATTTATGGGAGACCCCAGTTGTGCCCGTGAGGGTCACGGTGCCGCGACGTGCCATAAAATTTGTTTTGTGGTGTGTTTGCGAGTGCGTGTGTGTGTGTACATGGATATTTTGTGACTGGGTCCCGTGTTTTCCGTTTCTTGGAAAGGAAATGGTACCTAGCGACAAGATGAAAACACAGGAAGTGCAAACTGCGTTCCACACATTCCAGCATTGTCTCAGTGTGTGACACACACACACTTGTAAACTATAGAACAAAAGCAGACACATGTGGCAGTTGTATGATGATAAACATTAATTTGGCTATTAATATATACATATACACACACACACACACACACACACACACACACATATATATTGTTTTGTTATGCATGTTAACCAGTTAATTGCAAATCTCTACTTATTGAATTTGGATATAATTGACAACATTGTATTAATAATATTCTAAAATATATGATACTCTACTTAAATCCTACTCGAATTTGCATATCATTGATACAGTATTAGCATACAGTCCTTATAATAATAATAATCCCTTTTTAGATATTTTTGTTAATACAGTCAGGTCATTTGCATAACGAACGGATGATGTCAAGTTTAAACCATTTTAATGAAGTTGACCCTGAGTCTGTCTTACCACACACACACACACTCATGTGTTTTGACTCATCTTAATGGAGAGCAAATCTCTGTGGACTTGCATAAGCCTCTGATCTCTCTCTCTCTCTCTCTCTCTCTCTCTCTCTCTCTCTCTCTCTCTCTCTCTCTCTCTCTCTCTCTCTCTCTCTCTCTCTCTCTCTCTCTCTCTCTCTCTTCTGAGTACTGTGAGTGATGTTATTTTCTTAGAAAGCCTCCAGTGAAGCATCTGTTCTCTCCTCATTAATTTCACCTTTTCTTTCTGTGACTTACAGTATTTCATCAAAAATTTTGCAAAGGACATTCAAATCAGGATGCCTTTGGGTTGTTTATATGTTGATAACCATTATAAAAACTTTTTAAGAAGGATCAGTGTACTTGGATTGCCTAAGGTCAGTATGGCTAATACTATATGTTCATACTTAGTGTTAGTGATTTGAACAAACTACTAACGCTAAGTATTAAAGCTTAAACACAGCTTGTCCTGCACCGTTTGGTCTATGAATATGTGTGTTACATTTTACATCAAATTGTGTGGCCAGAACTCACTAGAAGCTGAAGCATGTGATAAAAAAATAGTCTTTGCACCTGTGTAGCCGGTTTTACTCGACCCACTCTGAGTGGGATTCGAATTTCTAGCTCTAAAATTGACAGAAACCTGACTAATGTCTTTAAATACAACATCTGAACAATGTCCTGAGGTGTGGTGACATATCGGTTACCTAACGTAACCTCGGTTCTCTCGAGAGGGAACGAGTATTGCGCAAGTTAGCAGGAAAGATTCATCTGTTCGAGATATTGACGCCTAAAAAATATCCTCAATTTTGTATTCATTGTCAACGCAGTGCATCAGCTAGCAGACCTAGAGCAGGCTGTCTAGCGTACTCATAGGCTGCCCTGCGGGAACTGCAGCAGCCTACCACTGAGCCTGACGTGACATCATGCCCAATTCCGCTGGACAATGCCCATGAGGCCATGCCTCTGGTGGAATGAGCCCTGATGTCCAAGGGGCATTGCAGACCTTTCGACGCATAAGCGGCAGCTATAGCATCCAAAATCCATCTGGACAGGCTTTGTTTCGAAGCGGCGAGACCCTTGGTGCGCCCACCAAACGAAAAGAAAAGCTGCTCCGAGCGCCTGAAAGGGGCGGAGCGCGCAGTGTAAACCCTCAGCACCCTGACTGGGCAGAGGAGATTAACATTGCTCTTGCTATCGGATGATGGCAGAGCCGATAGAGAAATGACCTGCTCTCTGAAAGGAGTGCCAATCACTTTAGGAACATAGTCATGTCTAGTTTTAAGGATGACTTTCGAGTCATTTGGTCCGAACTCAAGACACACTAACTGATGACAAAGCTGTCAGAAATATAGTTTTGAGTGACAGGTACTTTAACTATACAGAATCTAGTGGTTCAAAGGGAAAAGCTTTCAGGGCCTCGAGGACCAATGAAAGATCCCAAATAGGAACTGACAGGGGGTTCAACGGAAGCGGATGATAAGCTCGCTTTTCTTTAGTGACCGGCCGTGTAGCGAGTCTGCGAATGCTGCAACGGCCGCCACGTAGACTTTAAAGCAAGCTCTGGGAACCAAGTTTGATTCTCCAAACATGGAGCTATAAGAAGCACAGAGTGGTACATTTCCCTGATCCTTTTGATTACCTGTGGTAACAGAAAGACCGAAGGGAAGGCATACAGCGGGCGTCTGGGCCAGATTTGAGCGCTTCAGTGCCATCTCAAACCACAATCAATTCCAGACAGTTTATGTGAAGGAGCTTCTCCTGGTCTGACCAAGGCCAAGGACTAGTTTGCTCCCGAAGAAAGCGCCCCAACCGGAGTTGGACGCATCTGTCGAGATGACCTTTCGATATGAGACAGCTCCCATCATCACACCTCGCTTATACCAGACGGCTGCTAACCAGGGCTGCAAGAGCTGTAACACTCGAGCGTTCAGCCAGCTTTGACGCGGGCGCATGCGCAGTAAGCCCAGCTGAAGCACTGCTGCAGCTGAGCCCATACAGCCCAGCATCCTCTGGAATGTCTTCAGAGGGACGCTGCCGCCCTTCTGGAAAGACGCGGCTAGATGTCAAGGAACAAGGCGCTCTAGCTGTGTCGATAAACGAGCCGTCATGGCCACAGAGTCCAGTTCTATTCCTAGAAAGGAGAAAAGAAATTGACTGACTGGGCAGTAATGAGCTCTTGGTCCAGTTGACTGTGAGACCCAAGCTTTCCAGGTGACTGAGGAGCACAGTTCTGTGAGATAGCAGCAACTGTAGCAAATAGCCCTGCCTTATTGTGCTTAGCACCCACTCAGAAACCCCTGCTCTGTTTTATATATGTACAGCTAGGTGTCGAATGGCCTCCGGGTTCTGATCGCCACACTGGGTGGACCCCTAGAAACTGAACCAGAGGTGTGGGTGCAATGTGTGCACCCTCTGTGATTGAATACGGTGGCTCGCTGACAGCCGTGATGGGCTGATTCATGTATGACAACCCAATTGCCATGAATGGGGAGTGTCCTGTGATCACTTTGCGCGAGCAACACCTTGGGTGAAGCGTTTACTAGTAAACGCACTTGTGAGCGGGCACGAGACTTGCATACATATTCAACGTCCCGATCGCTTTGGAAGGAGAGATAGACGCTTGAGGGAGTCATTTCGGCGAGCATTTGCATCTGAAAACAACGGCAGTGCAGCTTGTGAGTGGCAGCTGCGCGTCTGTGAGGGGAGGTGGAGAAGGCGAGAACGAGGCTCGAGGGAGGGAGTCCGGCAAGGGCATTGCGGTGGCCACATGCTCCGACGGCCTTTGAGAACGGCGGTTCTTTGGCACGGTCCTTCAAAGGGCGGAGTGACAGCTTGAGGGTTGAACACTTCGAGTCGAGCCCGCAGGGTCGACTTCGGAAGTGCATCGCTGAGCTCACAACCCCTTGAGATGGCGAGAGCTGTGTGTTCCTGGCCCAGGCAGAGAGCGCAGATCACATGGCGGTCTCCATCGCTGAGCGGGGCTCTGAACGAGCCACAGGAAGTGCGAGGCATCTTGATAAAGATGCTCTCTCCTCTTTTAGTAAGTTAATAAGTCTCTCAGTAAGTTTTGCAAGAAAGGATACATTGCCGGATAGCGTAGCTCACACAGATGGCTGAAGGTGACAAAGACGGCCGGCTTCTTCAGGCGCTGTCCTAAGCTGGCTTGTTGCTTTCTCAACGGCGTTAGCTTATCTCTAGATCCAGCGATGCGTAGAGCTTCGCTGAAGATATCATCAGAGAAAAATCAGAGAAAGAGACTCCGAACCCTGCTTATATGCTAAGCCATGCCCATACTGGCGGGCAATGATGCTGTGAAGCGCAATAACGCTCTGCTTCGTGTTGTGGCAGCATTACTGTACGTTCACACCGCCACCGGCGAGAGCGTCAATGTGGCCGGAAGTCATTCATTTTCATTGAGAGCCGGCGGCGAGCTCCGGCGAGAGCGGCGCGGCGCGTTTCGGACGGCGAGAGCGGCGAGCAGAGTTGAAATCAGTTCAACTTTATGGTAATAAGCAATGACGCGGTTCGGCGGCAACCGGCGGCAACCAATCGGAATGTAGAAGTGCTCCGTTTGAGAGAAGTGCTCCGTCTGCCACATTAGTTCCCAAGCAAAATAGAGGAGGTTGATAATTTTAACTTGATAAGAGGGCACGCAACACTATTTATAGGCAAGATTTTCGTGCTAGAACATTTTTTTTAGCAAGAATGCAAATTATAATAGCACTTAACCATGAACACACAAGCCACACCACACACGTATGGCTTTTAATTTGTTTATTTCGTTAGCAAACATGTCACTATAATTTTAAAGTTTTTTCCATCTATCAATTTTCTGCAAAAATAACGACTGACATGCTTGTTTGCTTTGTGGCCCCTTTAAATACCGTTTTTTCCCCCCCATGCATTCGACCTACGTCAGAGAATCAGAGCATCCACGAATCTTTCCACGGCGTCGTTAACAGAGCGGCAAGAGCGAATTTTGCTGCTCTCGCCAGCGGCGGTTTGAACGTACGGTTACCGCCTTGTGCATTATTTTCTAAAAATTCAATACACAATGCACAATATGACATCATGAATTTTGCGTAAACATATACGCCACTTTCGAGTCAGGTGGCGTGTTATCTCCACGCATTTTGTGCTATCCGCGTGTATGCATAAATGTCTACGCCATTAACGTCCGTGTCATTCCGCGTGTCTGAACACGCAGTCAAATCTCCAGTCATAACGGCCATTAACCCCAGTGACGGTTAAGTTTAGGGATGGGGTTGAGGTAAGTCTTATCTTTTTTTTACCTAGGATGGTAAGGGAACAGTCATAAATGCCTTTAACCCCAGTGACGGTTAGGTTTAGGGACGGGGTTGAGGTAAGTCATATATTTATATAACGTTAAGTCAACGGCGTTCATAAACACGCTGAAAGACGATTATGCGTCTTGATAGCACGCCAAAAATGGAAATACGAATTGGCGTGTCATACACACGCTACTTCATGAGATCAGTCTGCAATGCAAATAAATGAGCAGGGTTTGATAACCCCAGGAAAAAAAGCAGCGCAAACCCCACTTTTTAATTACAAGTGTGAAACCTTCCCTTACCAACAGTAGCAACAACTTAGCAACCAACTAGAATAACATAGCAACTAAAAATCACTTCATTACATACTTTTACAGCACAGCAATGAGCTAAAAACCGCTTAGAATAACCTTGGCAACTGCATAACACCCTGGCCACTATCCAGAACAACCTAGAAACCACATAGTAATGTGCTCAAAACCAGTCAGAACATATTTGTAACTGCAAACACTGCAACACTTTGGCAACCTCCCATCACAATAAAGAAACTGCATAGCAATGGGCTAAAAGTCACCTATATCACCACAGCTGCATGATAACCTGTCAATCGCCAAGAACATCTTAGCAACTGCTTTTCAACACAAAAAAATCACTCAGAATGTGTTAAACAAATTATACCCTGACAACCACCCATAAGACTCTAGCAACCACAAAGTAACTAAACCCACTTAGTAGACCAGGGGTTCTCAACTCCAGTCCTCGCGACCCACTGCTCTGCATATTGTGTATGTCTCCCTTATTTAACACACCTGATTCAGATCCTTAGCTCATTAGGATAGACATGCTTGCTGCGTCCCAATTCGCATACTATCCGTCCTAAATATTCGAAAATAGAATTAGTGCGTCCCAAACCGTAGTATGTTGAAATGAGTGTTTTAAAGATACCCGGATGGTCTACCTTTTCCGGTCAGAATCCGAAGTGTAGATCGATGCACACTCTAACGGCTGATATTTCCCATAACCCTTTGCGCGCTGAACGAGGATTCGGTTAAGCCCCGTTCACACTACACGCGACCAAGCGATACCGTTCATTTTCAATGGTGAGCGGGTGACTTCCGGCAACACGCACGACAGCGTCCGTTTGCGACCGGAAGGGCGTGTCCAGCGACGCGACAAAGTTGAGAAATTTTTTACTTTATGCAAATGAAGAGTGATTTTTCACGAGCGACAACCAATAGGAGTGAAGTCACTCTTCAGTCCTGAGTCTGACCGAGGCAAGTTGAACGAGAAGCTCATTTTAGCAGTCAGAAACTGTCCTATAATGGATGATATATCTGTATACATACAGTGTACAGTTAAATAGCCAAGATGGCAAAGAACACTCACTGTTTCTCGTTCAACTTGAATATTATGCATGCATTTTATGTACTGATTCCATTTATATTTAGACATTTCCTTCCAAATTATTTGTTTGTAGCGGTTTGTAGTTGTTGACTTAACATAGAGTAACGTCCGTGAATGTCACTCACAACCATTACTAGGCAACCAGTAGTGGGTAACGCCCTCCAGCGCAGCCACTGGCGACCTGCAGCGACAAAGTCGCGTGTAGTGTGAACGGGGCTTTAGAACTACAAACACGACTAAAAAGTGTTAAAAACTATAGACACGGAGGACGTGCGAGTCCCGCGGTTATGTTGAGAGGTTTAGATAAAGAGGTTTGAGTAATTTTCGTCAGGTCAGATAGTGTTAATTAATCAATTTATTCAATGTTCTCCACATTATATTGCATCTGCAGCAGCATTGTGAACTTTTGTAAGGATACGTTTAGCCATGACTTTTTAAATGCATCCTTATATTCAAATTGCAAAACACGAGGAAAGTATACACATGAAAGACCCATGACTGGCAGATTAACGTGCTCCGATACGGTAGGAAATCAAATTAGATTGAATTGAGGATTTTAACTGTGACGAGATGATTGACAGGGCAGTTTATGGTGACAGGATGTACGCGGCACGCGACAGAGCCGTCCGTTAAAGATGACATGATAGTATGTCCCAAAGCTTGCCTACTTTTTTGCTACACACTCAAAAGTATGTACTTTTTCTTCACAAAAAGAGTACTTTTAGGGCATAGTATAAGTAAGCGAATTGGGACGCAGGGAGAGTCTATCCTAACGAGCTGAGGATCTGAATCAGGTGTGTTAAATAAGGTAGACATACACAACATGCAGAGCAGTGGGTCGCGAGGACTGGAGTTGAGAACTCTTGTAGTAGACCATTGGAAATGCATAGCAACATGCTAAAAACTATTAAAACACCTTATCAACCGCATAACAAACCTTGGAAACCACCCAGAACACCCTAGCTACTGAAAAGCAATGTGCTAAAAAACACTTAGCATACTTTAGAAACCACATAACACCCTAGCAACTGCATAGCAATATGCTAAAAAAAAAAAAAAATTGCATTCACATATCAATACCCTGTCAACCACCATGAACACCATAGTAACCACAGAGCAATGTTTTTAAAAAAACACTTAATACCTTAGCAACCAGAGAGGTAGAACCATTCGAAACACATTCCCAACTGCATAATACTCATTGATAACACATTGAACTCCCCAGCAACCACATAACAGTTTTGTAAAAAAAAAAAAAAAAAAAATAGAATACTCTACCAACCACATAGCAACACCCTGGCAACCATCCAAAAACCCTACCACTGAAGTGCATTTTACATATAGAGTTTTTGCACAGAGCCTGACATCATGATAACACTAGCTGGAAAGATCATTAAGTCATTAGTCTCATGGCTAATTGTGTCTTTCCGTGGCAAATGGACCCATTTACATGATGAATCACATGAACACACTCACAGTGAGGAGGTCTTGCAGCACCAGACGACCCTCATCAGTCGTTCTGCAGCTATATAAAGAGCTGTAGTCCATCACCATGATGGAAAGCGGGCATTCATGAATACTGCATGCACACACTAACTTTAGCACTGAGCGCAGCTATAAGGAGAGTCCGACCTCAAATTTGGCTAAAAGCAGAACATCAAGCACAACAAAACCATTAACAAGCATCGCAGACTAAACAACATATATATATATATATATATATATATATATATATATACTTTTTATATAGTATATTTTCATGAATGTAGCCTTTCATGTCTAAGGACCAATCCGAGACTGATGCTAAGTGGCTAATGTTAACTCAACTTAACTCAGTTTGTGCAGTTTGCTGAGAAGGTGTGCTATTACTTTTCAAAATGGTCACATGATAAAACAAGTAATACTAATATCAATGACACCTTAACAGAACCTGCAACACCCTAGCAACTGCATTTTAACATGCTAAAAAAACACCATAGAATACCTTACCGCATAATAACACCCTGGCAACCACCCAAAACCCTGTTGCAACTGCATAGCAACATGATAAAAAACACATTTAAAATAACTTAGCAACACCCAGGGAACCAACTGGAACACTCTGGTACCTGGATAGCAATGAGGGGAAAAAAAAACCACCTCTGCAACCACATAACATCTTGGCAACCACCTAAGACTCCTTTGCAACTGCACAGTACCATAATAAAAAAACACATTTAGAACAACTTACCAACACCCTGGCAACCAAATGGAACATTATGGCACCTGTATAGCAATGGAGAAAAATACTTGGAACACCTTTGTAACCACATAACACCTTGGAAACCACCCAAAACCCTGTTGCAACCACAATAAAATTCAGTCAGAACAACTTAGACCACCCTGGTAACCAATAGAACATTCTGGCACCTATATAACAATGAAAAAAAAAAACCCCACTGAGAGCACCTCTGCAACCACAAAAAGCCCCCTTGCAACTGCATAAAAACATGATAAAAAAAACACATTTAGAATAACTTAGCAACACCCTGGTAACCAACTGGAATACTCTGGCACCTGAATAGCAATGGAAAAAAAACACTCAAAACACCTCTGTAACCACATAACACCTTGGCAACCACCTAAACCCCCATTGCAACTGCATAGCTCTATAAAAAAACCCCCACACATTTAGAACAACTTAGCAACACCCTGGTAACCAACTGGAATATTGTGGCACCTATATAACAATGGTGTAAAACAAATAGAACACATTTGCAACCACATAACACCATGGCAACCACCTAAAAAACCTTGACACTGCATAGCACCGTGATAAAAAATCACTCGTAAAAACTTAAACTTAGCAACACCCTGGAAACTAACCGGAATACTATATTACATTTTATAATTTACATCTTCAATATACATAAACTACTTAGAATACCTTAGCAATAACAACACCATGGCAACCAGCTAATACTCTAGCAACCACAGTGCAATGTGCTAAAAACACTTAGGACATGTTAGCAACAGCATGACACCTTGGTAACCACCTAGGCGATACAGTGTTGGTTGTTAAACTCCCACCCTAATGTCAACCAGTCATCACTAAAACAAAAGCAGGCTCTCAGAAAACAGCGAAAGGAATGCAAAGTGAGTTGAATAGAGGCCCGTAAAGGTACATCAGAAGATTTTCTGACTGTCACTACTTGCTTGAGTTTGGAGGTTAGCCAAACTTAAAAAGATAGAGCATG
Organism: Pimephales promelas; assembly: GCF_988280905.1. Taxonomy (NCBI): domain Eukaryota; kingdom Metazoa; phylum Chordata; class Actinopteri; order Cypriniformes; family Leuciscidae; genus Pimephales; species Pimephales promelas. Next base: position 17,661,061 of record NC_142770.1, on the reverse strand, counting down.
AAGGAATGTATTGCCGAAGGGGAATTTACAGTCATATTGTCTTTCTTCTGATGGCTCGCTCAAGCCAGGGATGGAGGGCGAGACTGAAGGACAACTCATTTTATTTATAAAGCCAAGTCATGTGCAAGACTTTTGTTTTTGTAGCAACCCAGTGAGGTTCATTTACAGTATAATGTCAGACTAGGTTTTTTGCACCATTTCCACTGACCTTTCGAAGGACGAATATTGCATTTGCGAGTGTTGCGGAACGTGGTCGGTCGAAGTACTTTTTGCTTAAAGGGTTAGTTCACCCAAAAATGAAAATTAAGTCATTAATTACTCACCCCCATGCTGTACCAACCCCGTGAGACCTTCGTTCGTCTTCGGAACACAAATGAAGATATTTTTGATTAAATTTGAGAGCTGTATAACTACCACATTGGCTCCTAAGGGACTGTCTCTTGACGGCCCAGAAAGTCAATGAAGAAAATGTTTAAATATCCCAAGTGACTACCGTGGCTCAACTATATGTTTATCAAGCGATGCAAATACTTTTTGTGCGAAAAAACAAACAAAAAAATAACGAGTTTATTCGACTATTTCTTTTCTTCCTTGTAGGCCAGAAACGAGATTTCCTTAGATTTCCACGACGCATGCGCGAGAATTGCGATCTGCTTACACTACTTCAGATCGCAATTCTCGCGCATGCGTCGTGGAAATCTAAGGAAGTCTCGTTTCTGGCCTACAAGGAAGAAAAGAAATAGTCGAATAAACTCGTTATTTTTGTTTGTTTTTTCGCACAAAAAGTATTTGCGTCGCTTGATAAACATATAGTTGAGCCACGGTAGTCACTTGGGATATTTAACCTCTTAACTGTCTTTTTGAATAGACATGAAAATGCACATTTCAAACTTAAATGGTTGTAATTCAAGAACGCTTTGGAATATAGACATATGATTGGTCTTGTTTTAAAGAAGACATTTGGAAGATTTTTGTAGAAGTGAAATAAATTAAGAAAGTTAAACAGAAAAGTTAGAAGTTTGAGTTTATGGAAATGTACAATGTAAAAATATTAATTATTCATATTTTACATAAAATATATATTTTCAAAACCTGGGCTACTCTAAAACTGCAGAAAAATCAAAGCCAAAAATCTGAACAAGTTGTGTTTCAAATTTTAGGTTGATATCTCAAAAAATGAGCTTTCAGTAAGATTTTGTTTGAGCGCAGTACCAAACTTTTTCACTAGGGCACAATCAGACTCCATTACTGCCCATATAAGGGCGTCTGCATTTCCATTCGTGTTTTGAGTGATATGAACCATTATTTTCACAATTTTCATACAATTTCTGAAGTAGAGATCCTATTCAGAAGTAGTATGGGAAGTTTGGCAGATTTTGATATGAATTGAACCTCTAAGAAACACATACAAAGAACACGCATGTAAGTCATAGCTAGCTGCCACGTCACAAATGGTGAATTTATTATTTTTTTCTTGATATTTCAAACTTTTCAGACCTTTTTTTCCCAAAATAATTGAATGGATTCTATCTTTTGAACTTTTGGCATGAAAACAAACTGAGGTTTCTACCATTTTTTCATGATTTTTCATGTTTACTGCTATTTTAAAATAAAGGTCTGAACACGCCTTATGAGTATGAAAATATTCTTGTTTTATATTGATAAATTATGGCTTCTCTGTAATATATTTTGAAAATCAGTCACCAAATATGGAAACTAGAGATTGTAAGCTTTCAAATTATATATAGTTTGTCAATATTTTTTAAGGTATTTACTAAGATATTATTGTTTTAAAAATATAGTGGCAAACGTCCCACCTGTGGGACGGTGACAGTTAAGTGGCTAACCCTTTAAGGAAATGGCCTTTATAAGATTTCAAATCAAGTATTGCCTCTAGTCGAGTCAATCATAAAGGGGGTCTATTTATCCTCGTGGTTGTGACCTCATAACCACAGCCCTTTCTAATTGGTCCATTTCTGCAGCATAATTTCAATTAAATGGTGAACAGATCAGAGATCTTTACATTGTGAAAATAATGGTTTTCATGATATTGCTGTAACAAGCTTAAGGTGGCACAGAACAAAGACAGAAATGGAAAAAAGCTAAATGGATGGTGGTTGATGAAAACAGGGTGAGAGGGAAAGGGTGTGAATGAAAGTGCAAAAGGAAAGATGGGAGAGGGCAAAACAGATGGGATGATGGTGGTAGTAGAGTTCAAGGGGCAGTTGTGAATGACAGATCTGAAATGGCTCATGAGAGGCATATAGGGGGACGGGTGGAAATTAAAGGAAGGTACGATGAGGGTCGAGACTTCGGGAGATCAAGAGACAGAGATTAAAGACGAAGAGGTGCATGAAAGGTGAAATAGCGAAATAGCTGGGAAGAGGATGCACCTGATGTAGAGGAACGAGGGATGAGTGAAGGTGGGCCATAAATCCTGAGGTGGACGTGGCAGACACAGCTGTTTCTGTACGAGCCAGATGTGAAACAAGTACAAGAGGGATTTGAACTTTGGCAAGTAACTTCTCCTGCCACTTACAGACATCAATTTGACCACAAATCATGCAGCATATTGAGAAAAACACCCATGCAACTAGAAAAAGTGTATTTGTGTGTTTTGGCCTTCAGCCCACAGCCAGGTGTGGAAGATACAGGTGAGATATCCATCCATCAGATTAGATGAGACACAAACATCACATTTAAAGATTATTTTGATTGAACTCACACTAGTTTTGAAAGTGAATCTCTGTTCTGTCGTTCATTGTTAAGGAGCGTGACGGTGCATTTCTCCATATCTCTACTTCTTTATTTTCAGTTGCCCCGTTGCTCAAATGACAGCTGTTTCCTTTGACAAGCAGACCATCGCTGCCTGGAGAAACACATACACTCGCACATAACATCTTGAAATAAGAGAGTGAATGGTAATTACTCATTCTTTAACAGTCAAACAGCTGTTTGCTGCACGCGTCTAGAGTCATTCAGAAAACACAAAATGAAAACAGCTGTGAGGGTGACAACACAGGCTCTATCTTGCACCCGGCGCAAATGACTATACACAAACGCATGTGTCATTCCTATTTTGCACGCCTGCAAAGCGGGATTTTTCCATCAAAAGACGCACGTCGGTAAACTAGGGAATGAACTTGCGCTTCCTGGGCGGATCGGCGCAAAAAGGAGGCGTGTTTCGGCGCAAACATTCCCTGGTGCTATTTTACACTTCCAGAAAACAATTGCGCCACTGACCAGAAAAAAACCTGGTCTAAAGTCAGTGGCGCGTTGCATGTTGTTCATAATGCTATTTTAGCGCGCATGCTTGGCCATAATGTAGCGGGTGCATAACGCGCATACACTTTGATTCTCTCATCAACACAGATGCAGCAGTTTTTATTTTCGCTAATCATACATTATAACAAGGAAAAATATTAACACATGAGGGAAATCATTGTGGTTTACATGAAGATGAAAAAACCTTATTACCCATTTTTTAAGACTAATTGTAGTACTGAAGGATCAGACCTGTTTGCCCAATAGTGGCAAGAAACATACGTATATAATGTTTAACCGACGCTGATGTGCGAGGGTTTCTCCCATTCCCATACAATGTCACTTCTCTGTCTTTCATTCCCCTAACAAGAACGTCGGTCTCATCGGCTGTGAATGCTCCTGGCGCGCGCCTGGTAAACCGGCCGTTATAATAATAACAATCCATCATGCAACATGTGCACCTGCTCTTAAAGGGTATGTTGGATGGTGCTCTGGTTTATTTCACGTTACGCCCAAAGCACACCTATGAATAATGAAGCTACTTCAGACCAACCCCTTTTAGATTTGCGCAAGGCGCAAGAGGCATTTATCCCGCCGGGAAAATAGCAACAGCGCCCACAAAGTTACTGACACTTGCGTTTCAGATCGTTAAAATAGGGCCCATAGTGTGCTCTTTACAGTGGCAGAGTGAGATGTTTAGAAATCAAACGATCAAATTTTATCCAAGAATCAAATTCCTTGGCATTACATATCAGTTGAGCTAAAGAAACAAAAATGGCTTCACCAACAATTTCAGTGAGACATTTTTGAGTTCATTTTGAAATCAATGACATTTTAATAAAAAAAAAAAAAAACTAACAACAATTTGATACAATGTTGAGATCTCTTCTGAAACTCAGCGGTTCTCAAGATGCATCTTGCAAGACGCAAAGAGGACCTATGATGCTTTTTTACATGTTCAGCTTTCTTTAGTGTGTAATGTTTTGGTTTGAGTATGAAAAGGGTTACAAAAGCACAAAGTCCCTCCAGCAGGAGTTATTCTCTATATCAGTGCGCACTGTTTCTGAACTCCCTGAAATGCCTCCACTGTAGTCTTTAGTTTTCTTCCGGGAATGAAAACGTCACAATATTCCTATATAACTCCTGCCTATGTAATACGCAAAATAAAGGTAAGTGGTCTAGTTGAGTTGCTTTAATTGTGTGTTGAAACATGTGGTTATGGTCAAGGGTGTGGCATTTCCCAAACACACTCAAAGCACTTGACCAATCATAGCATACTGATCATGCCGACCAATCAGAGCACACTGCACTTTCTGAAGGAGGGGCTTCATAGAGACAGGAACTAAACAGAGAGTTAGTGACAGACTGAGAAGATAGGTCCTGAAACAATGTATAATATGGGGAAAATAATGTGTTTTTTGAACATTCAAGCATGCAAACCCAAAAAACAAAATGAAAGACTTTGAAACTGGTAACACCGTGTCCTAACTACACGCGACACGATAAAATGACAGAGACAGCAAGTGTGTCTGTCCACGCTAGACGCAACGCGACTGTGAGACGCACACATTCAGGACAGCGTGTGAGTGGAGTCTCTCTGTGAAAGCGCACTGCTGCTAGCCCGCACTCACATTGGAAATGGGTAAGGACATAATCAAATCAAGAAATAACATTATTAAAAATCAAAACATTAACAAAATATACTCATAGAATTAATTTTGAACGTTATATTGCTTTCAAAATCTGAGGTAAATTATCCATTATAGCTGTGGCACAGTGACCTATTTTTAACTAAAAATAAATAATGTGCACTCATTACCAGTGTAATTTCTTCATTCTGTCAGCCACGACGTCGCAAAAATAGGAACTATTTCTAAATTAGAAACTTAGCGTGTCGCGATTAACTCTGATTAACATGGAAAAGATACCTTTTATCGCGTGTCGCGGCGTCGCGTGTAGTTAGGACACGGTGTAAGATAAAACCTCCATTAAAATAACTTCTAATAATTTCTTATTTGAATTCATCCCCCAACACCCTTTTCTCCTTTGAAGAACCTGTTTCCCACAGTCTTGAGGATATTTCAGGCATATTCATTTTTGTTTGAATTCTAGTACTGGGAAAAGTCATGCAAAATTAAACAAAATATTAAATCTCCATGGACATTTTTATGATGAATTTACCAAGCAAGAAATTGTGAGTAAAAACATATTTTAAATAATCCCTTTCCTTATTACTTCTGTAAATAAACTATCTAACGGATTACGGATTTAAACAACTGTCAAAAGTTGAATTTTGTTGTAGGCAATGGGGGATTCATAAAGTTTTAGAACTGCTGCTTTAGAGGAGACGCAAGAATAAGCAAAGTATTTTGCTCAGGGAAAAAAATCTGAGAAACAGGAGATGTCATGTGCTCTTTATTTACTATCATTGCTGTCTATGTGAAATAATTAACAATTTTACTGTCATACAGTCATCTTCATTTATATAGCCCCTTTAACAATGTAAATTGTTCCAAAGCTGCTTTACATTGATAATAGGAAATTAATTAAAGTAACAGATTGTTTTGGCTTTATGGCAGCTCTAAAATAAAGTTATTTTTCCAGTTACAGGTACTGAGGGAAATATTTAGTAGTTATATAAGACACCATATCAAAGATTAAAAAGACTTTTCACCAAGTGAAACAGTAATGCGCACCAATTCTTTGTGTCCAATCCTGCTCCTCGAGGGCCAATGTCTTTGCCTTGAGGTTCCTCATTATCCTGAAAATCTTGACTAGCTGGTCCCAGTGTGTTTACTCTGCAGAACAGTGGCCTTCCATGAGCAGGATTGGACACCCCTGGCGTCATCCAAAGACTCAAAATACAGTAGATAATGTAAAACTACACCACCCTCTGGTGGTCACTGTGGAAACAGCAGCCCAGAGTTTCTGTGAGTTCTCTTCCTTTTGTTCTTCAGTGTCGTTCTATGTTTGCTGAATAATAAACCACTAATATTCTTTCTGGAGAACTTCCTGGAGAGGGTTCATGGCAAACATTTGTGTTTAAATCTTGTGTATGGAAAAAATGGGGATTTGTGCTTCTGTTCAAATCAGGCTCAGGGCAATTCATGTACCCATCATCCATTTCTACATTCAGAGAGCAATCTTCCTGCCAAGCTTTCTGGGTAGTACTGACAGATGTTGCAGGATTCGGCAAGTATCCCTCTGAACATGGGAGGACTAGGTCATGGAAGTTGGGCTGGAATGTACCATCTATTCCCATCACATTCCCAGAGCACTGAAGGCATGGATCATCAACGTGCAAAACCACTCGATCACCATCAGTTTCACGGTAGAGGTTGTTTCCATTGGAGGTCAAGGTATTTTCTGAATTGCTGCGTGGAAGAAGTCATATTCATGTTCAGAACATACATTTTTATCTGTTACTTAAGAATTTTAGGACTTCCCATTTCCAAAATTACAGAGCATTCCAGGAATGAATAGTTGACTTACAGTGAGGAAAACTGTGGACGGACATCTACAATCTGAGCGTTGCTGATTTCTGGATCCTTCAGTTCGGTACAGCAGGGTAAGTGGTCCATCTGAGGATGCTAGCAGAGCAGAAAACAGGATGCTCGCTCAGTTAGCTTATGACTGAGTACTGGATTTAAAAGATTATAGGCATCGTTTACACCTGGTATAATTGGAAATCAACAAATTCATGAGTCCCAAAAAAATCTTGCTCAGTCGATTGCATTTGGAGGTAGTCAGACATTGAGCCCTATTTTAATGATCTAAGACAGTGCATGGCCTAAATCTCACGGTGCAAGCGCACATTCACTACTTTAACAATGGGAAAAATGGTCGGCCATTTTCAGATCAGAGTCTCATCTCCCATTTCCTTTAAACGCCAGTTGCGCTTGCACCATGGCGGATTCGCTATTTATATGATGGAATTTGCAAGCGGAAAGATTGAACATATCTCTAGAGAAAAAACGGATCTGCTCATGCATAAGGTTAAAGCGCCATGGGACAAGCCGGATTCCACTGTCTCTTTATATACACAATAATAATCTTTTATATTATTATAATACTTTTATTTGTAATATTTGGCATGTTTGTGTGCTGTTGCAAGTCCCTGTGTGTGTAATTAGCAGAGTGTATGAGCGTTTTGCACCCACCTATAAGGGCATATTGCTAATGCACTCTTTAAATAGCAAATAACAAATTCTGCGTCATTGACTTTAGACCAGGGGTTCTCAACTCCAGTCCTCGTGACCCACTGCTCTGCATATTGTGCCATGTCTCCCTTATTTAACACACCTGATTCAGATCCTCAGCTCGTTAGGATAGACAGAGTCTATGCTTTAGACCAGGTCTTAGTCGGTCAATGGTGCAGTCGATTTCAGTTTCCTCAAAATAGCAACGCGTCAACAATGCGCCTGAAACAACGTGGCTCAAGACGTAAAAAATGATTACTGCGTTGGGCTGAAACTTGCAAAAAACACTTGCGTCGCACTTGCCGTTGCATTTCGCAGAGTGTATGATAGGGCCCATCAACAAATCAACAACCGATGGTTTCCACCAGATGAACACTCGGATAAAAAAACATCACAAATTTGATGACAGGAATGGCCATAGAGATGTGTTCTAAGTAACCAGGTCAACCTACCTGTGACACCTCTGAGACTTTGCTGTGGACAGGAGATGGAAGAGACGCGTCCCATTCTCTCAGTCTTCTGAAGAGAGAAGAAAGACTTCCACTTTCTATCTTTGCAATTCATAAATATGAAAGGAATCAAATTTTATTTACCTCTGAAGAACAACCAGAATGATGAAAACTACGATGGAGACGGCTGATGCGAGGGTTGCGATGAGGAAATACAGGAGAAATGCAACTAGATTTGGTGCAAGAGGCTCTGAAGCAAAAACATACATTGATAAGGTTTGTGTAATGTATCATGGTTTCTTGTACTGTAAAAGACTGTAGATATGTAGAGACCAGGCTGTGTGGTCCAGTAGACAGGGTCGGTCCACTCTGAGGGATATCCAGTGTAACGCCATCCTGAACGTCTGGTTGAGCTCACATTACAGCGAACCTGAGCCTGGTACTCTGAGGAACCCTTGAGAGAACTCTCTGATATAGCAAACACCATCTCTCCATCAGAGAGAAAGATGCTCTTTACATCCTCCTACAGACAAAGAGGGAAGTTAACATGCATGCTCTTGCAAGTGAAACTTGTTTTTTTCAGCTACAGCACTTTTGACCATTTAGAAGATAGACTCTTTTAAAAACACTTTTTACACACTTCTGCTAATACTGTCCAAAAGTGTATATATATATATTTCTATACACTCACCTAAAGGATTATTAGGAACACCATACTAATACTGTGTTTGAGCACTTTTCACCTTCAGAATTGCCCTAATTCTACGTGGTATTGATTCAACAAGGTGCTGAAAGCATTCTTTAGAAATGTTGGCCCATATTGATTGGATAGCATCTTGCAGTTGATAGAGATTTGTGGGATGCACATCCAGGGCACGAAGCTCCCGTTCCACCACATCCCAAAGATGCTCTATTGGGTTGAGATCTGGTGACTGTGGGGGTCATTTTAGTACAGTGAACTCATTGTCATGTTCAAGAAACCAATTTGAAATGATTCGAGCTTTGTGACATGGTGCATCATCCTGCTGGAAGTAGCCATCAGAGGATGGGTACATGGTGGCCATAAAGGGATGGACATGGTCAGAAACAATGCTGAGGTAGGCCGTGGCACTTAAACGATGCCCAATTGGCACTAAGGGGCCTAAAGTGTGCCAAGAAAATATCCCCCACACCATTACACCACCAGCACCAGCCTGCACAGTGGTAACAAGGCATGATGGATCATGTTCTCATTCTGTTTACGCCAAATTCTGACTTTACCATCTAAATGTCTCAACAGAAATCGAGACTCATCAGACCAGGCAACATTTTTCCAGTCTCCAACTGTCCAATTTTTGTGAGCTCTTGCAAATTGTAGCCTCTTTTTCCTATTTGTAGTGGAGATGAGTGGTACCCGGTGGGGTCTTCTGCTGTTGTAGCCCATCCGCCTCAAGGTTGTGCGTGTTGTGGCTTCACAAATGCTTTGCTGCATACCTCGGTTGTAACGAGTGGTTGTTTCAGTCAAAGTTGCTCTTCTATCATCTTGAATCAGTCGGCCCATTCTCCTCTGACCTCTAGCATCAACAAGGCATTTTCGTCCACAGGACTGCCGCATACTGGATGTTTTTCCCTTTTCACACCATTCTTTGTAAACCCTAGAAATGGTTGTGAGTGAAAATCCCAGTAACTGAGCTGATTGTGAAATACTCAGACCGACCCGTCTGGCACCAACAACCATGCCACGCTCAAAATTGCTTAAATCACCTTTCTTTCCCATTCTGACATTCAGTTTGGAGTTCAGGAGATTGTCTTGACCAGGACCACACCCCTAAATGCATTGAAGCAACTGCCATGTGATTGGTTGATTAGATAATTGCATTAATGAGAAATTGAACGGGTGTTCCTAACAATCCTTTATGTGTGTGTGTATATATATATATATATATATATATATTTACGGAATTTTCTGTCAATCTATGTGCTCACTGTTATACTGTAGGGGGCGCTATTATGCATCTTCTGAAGGAATACTGAATCTCTGGATCCAAAAACAACTGAAGAAGAAGCAGAACCAATCGATAGAAGCATTACCTGCACATATGTAATCTAAAGCGATCATCAAACATTCAACAGCATATAAATCAAAAGTGGCTGACAACATTTTATAAAATGGCAGTTAATCAAATTATGTGATGGAAAGTAAGTTTTGAACATTTTTGGCATAAAAAAGGCTGACTACTTTTTCTAGTTAAGGCTAATTGCATAGCTATCAAGTATCGTAATTAATAGTTAATAAATATTGCATAGACAAATAGTATTTTGTCTTATAGCTTGTATTTTATCATATACTGTATATGTATATAAATGCCTAAATCAGAACAGTATGTAAAAACACTAAACCTTTTGTTATATTTATGTTAAAGGCACTCTATGCAAGATCTGTACCTTAATATAACAGCTTCAAAGTCGTTTTGGTGGTTAACAAAGTCATAGTAGGGCGAATCATCCTGGTAGGAAAGCTTGGGGGGGACGCCGCCGGAAAAACCAGCCATGCAAGTTTGAGAGTGGCGCCCCTGACACAGCGCGTGAGAATCACGAAATGGTTTACGGCAACGACGTCACACGCATCAACAACATCATACTGTATGAAGCTACTTTCGAAAAAGGGAAAGAGAATCGGACCGTGCTAGAAACCGGACAAGAGTCCACTCGGTCGGGCTTTCACTCGTTGGCGCGAGCTTAAAAGCTGCACTGGATTGTAACTGCGATGCTGACCTGGTGTAAGTAAATCTCTTATTTATAAACTTGTTTGTATTTGTATACTTGTTTCTATATTGTATGTTGCTGCACTGGCTTGCGGTATGTAATTTTTTACGGTGCTGTTCATTCATCCGTTGTTGATAATAAGACCAGTTCAATAATTCTCACATGTCTATAGCTTTCGATTACCAGAGCTTTAAGCAGACTTCCTAAAAACAGTCGTTTCTCTTAGTCTTGTTTTTTTCGTTATGTTTTATTGCCGAGCTTGCCACAAGAGCTAGTTTGCCAGCTGAACTCAGGTGTTGTGATGTGTATTTATCACGTATCTTTAGTCCTGTGTCTGGTTCGGATTTCTTATGACGTGTGTAAGTTACTGTTATATCAAGTTTATCTGACTAACAGTACACTTCCCGACTGTAACTTCAAATTGTGTTGATTATGAATCAATCAAATCTTGACGCTGTTGATGTTGATTCTTGCGATTACCATGAGGACATAGTCAATATCTCACATAATTATTAGGACATATATAAGCCTAGAGGTTGTAAATAATTGAACACAATTTGCTATTATGATAAATTGTAATCATGTCTAAATCATAACGTCCAATGTTATGAAATAATGCGACGTACATTTAACTTGATTGATGTCATCTGACATTTTGTAATGTTTAGGCTACATTACAATCAAAAAACATGAATGAAATTATACAGTAGCCTATACACTATAGGCTATTTACTTCTGATTTTGCAGAAATCATGTAAAAACGCTATAAGCCAGCAAACGCGATAGGCAACTTTATTATTAAAAAGCAGTCTAGCACTTGACAGTAGTTCAGTAGATATGCAGTAACAGGGGAATAACGGTTATTTACGACAGTGCAAGTACACCACAGCGGCTCTAGAGGTCACTGTTTTACAAAAAAACCAGAGAGTGCATAGTGTGCCTTTAACAGTAAATTAAAGTATCAAAATAAAACATATTAAGGCATAATAAAAAGTGTATGAAAGAATGTGACCATGAGAAAAAAATTACATTTTAATTATATATTAAAAATCAACTCCTAGGACAGAAAATTGCCAGTTTAAACGTTGAAACAACCTTATAAAAATAAATAAATAATAATTGTTAATAAATATTGCCTAGAAAAGTAGTCAAATACTCACAGGAGTTAGTATGCTCCAGTATTTGAGTTCAGTGGTGAGAGGTACAGTACGGTACTTTGTCAGAGTCCAGTTCAAGATCCAGTCTTCTCCTCTCAGTTCAACGCTCAGACCCGTGGGACATGCGGGCTGGACTAGACCACGGACACAGACCCGGATCAATAACAATTTAACAATACAGCTTTCTGGACTGTTATTGGTCAATTGCAGCATTCAGCATGCAAGTATTTCTCAAGAGGAGTGGTTATTTGTACTAACTGTGTTGGTAAGACCGGATCACTTTGGTCACCGGCGTTGGCGTGAGTCGCACCTGCAGTACTCCAGGCTCAAAGATGCTGAAAGCACCAACCGTCCTCAAAAAGCCTCCTTCATTTGTGACCTGCACCTTCTCAACACAGTACCACTCAGCCCTGAAAGAGATTACACCTGTCAGAGTTAAAGACATCTTTCACACCATCCATAACGCTCTCAAAGACTCACGGCGCAGTGGAGTGTGTCCGGTAGGATATCGTGTAGATGATGTATCGGGTCAGATCTGTCTTGAGATCCCAGCTACAGCTCACATTCTTCCCACCATTGAGCACACAGTGTAGGTTAGATGGACCAGGGAGAGCGTCTGAAATAAATAAGGGTCTATAGTACTCCAAGACACCAGGGGGCTCCACTTGATCACAGACTTTGACTGGGTTTCTCTTTATACTCACATTCAGATATCAGTTCTTGCCCTTCAAACAACACCTCGCCGACCTCGGTTTTATTCTTGCTGTCTTCCATGTCTTTTTGTGTTGATTTGGTGTGAATTTTCTCGCCTTTCTGATCCTTGACTATTTTGTGATTAGTCTCCACCTCCAAAAGTGCAATATATAATTAAGTTAGCTTTAGCAAAACAACAAATTTTTGTTGAGATTAAATCACAAAGAACTGGAGGAAAGTCTTTTCAACACGCTTGTGGAGATTCGCAACTAGTTTAAGTTTCGAAGAATTTGAGGCTAATTTGTATGAATTTGTACAATATCATTTGTACGTTTTCATACTGTTGGGGTGTCACTGTAAAAAAAAAGTTGCTGCCTTAAATTTTTAAGTGCAATCAACTTGGATGTTTAAGTCATTTCAATTTAAATTACATTAAACTGACTTGAGTGAACTGAATGTGTTGAATCTTGAATAACAAAAAAAGTTGAAAATTGCTTAACTTATATTGTCATAACTTATTGATCACATTTTTTACAGTGTTCATGCTTACTTTTTTCCAAAAAAAATATGTTTTCGTACGATCCACATCATACGGAATTGCCACCTCATAAAATAGTTTTTTTTTTTTATAAGAACAGGGTTGGTCTTTTTGACAAACATGACTTCCTCATATGGAAAGAAGGACTTTTCATGTCAGTTTAGAGTGACTTCTGACTGAAAGTCACTCTAAACGTGGTCATTTTGACACTCACAGAGCGCTCTTGTTCATGCAGTTTGAAGGGGTCAGAGGTCAGACGTGAAGGAGGGGGGGTGTCGTCTAGCTGTTCAAAATTCCAGTGTGGATCCGCATCTTCTATAGGGAAGATAGTAGACATAGCTTGAGCTTGTGTAACACAAATAGCCAGTGCTTAAGTATGCCTATGGTTAACGTTTACTGGACTAATTGTACCAAATGTTGTGAGCCTGAAGGTTTTGGAAATGCCGGAAGAGTGTGGCGTGTGGAAGAAGAACACGTCATCGAAGCCGATGGCAAACAGAGATGTGTTATACCGACAACAAACTCTCTCCTGCCCAGTAGGATTCTGGGAAGGCTTATGAGTCCGACTCTGAACACAAGGTGATACTCTGGAATAATGCAAAAATAAGCAATCATACGGTATATTTTACAGTTTAACTTGTGCATTAGTGTATTTATTGTCCATGTCATGCATTATTTTTTATCATTATTACTTCAATCACAAACTTGGGCCTAAATCATAGCAGTAAGTAAAAACATTTTACTTATTTTTTTTACTTTACTGTAACAAAAAATATTGTTCGAAAGCATTCTGGGAATGACTCCCCATAAATTGTGAGCTGATTCATATTTTTTAAAAGTACGTAAATGTAAATATAAATAAAATAATATACAATAATTTTAACTTTTTAAAAGTTACTTAAAGGAGTAGTTCACTTTAAAAAAAAAAAAAACCCAATGTCATCCAATATATTCATGTCTTTCTTTCTTCAGTCGAAAAGAAATTATGTTTTTTGATGAAAACATTCCAGGATTTTTCTCCATATAATGGACTTCATTGGGAACCAAACGATTCAATGTCCAAAAGACAGTTTCATTGCAAACTGTTCAAACGTCTTTAAACGACTCCAGACGATGAATAAGGGTCTTATCAAGCGAAACGATCGCTCATTTAAAAAAAGAAAAAAAAAGTTAGTTTTATAAGCTCAAATGGTCGTCTTGTTCTAACTTGTTTATCAAAATGAACAAATCTTTTTTCGAGTCCTTTGGTTCATTCAACGAACGAAATGAACGAGTTGACTTGGAATGAACTTTTCGAGTTCAATTTGATGAACGAGTTCGAACAGGAGAGTCACAAAAGCGCATCACAGAACAGAGCAAGGCGACCAACTTGAGCTTAAACTTAAACTTTTTTTTTTTAAATTAGCAATCGTTTCGCTTAATAAGACCCTTATTCATCATCTGGAATCATTTAAAGCCCTTTGAACAGTTTGCACTGAAACTGTCTTTTGGACCTTGAACCATTTGGTTTCCATTGAAGTCCATTATATGGAGAAAAATCCTGGAATGTTTTCATCAAAAACCTTAATTTCTTTTCGACTGAAGAAAGAAAGACATGGGCATCTTGGAAAAGTTTTTTTTTTTTTTTTTTTTAAAGTGAACTACTACTTAAGCTTACAGTAAGTAAACATTTATCCACTGACTCAGTGAATATTCATGAAAAATCAAAAAAATATGAATATAAAGTATTCATATGAATATAAAGTATTCAAATATGAATAAAAAAATATATAAAGTAAAACCATTTAAAATTCTGAAGTAACACCTAAGTTTTTTTTTTTTAAATTACTGTAAAATGATATGCATTACCTTTTTTTTCTTTACCACATTCTGTTTGGTAGCTTATTTTTAACTATTTTAAATGATTTTCTGATAGAATTACTAACATTTTAGTGTACACTACTACTGTATTATGCTTGATTCACTATTATCCCTACAATAATACTACTATTACTAATAATTACCATTAAACTGTATTAAGCCACTACTGAATTAATTATTGTTTTACTATTATTACTCTTCTACTACCAAATTATTATTATTTTACTATTAAAATAGTAAAGATAAACGAACTAAAGAATATTTAGGACAGAAACCAACTTTGTTGCATTATTTTCCTGTTCATATTATCACTGTATCATATAGTGTGTTGTGCGATCTGATGTTTGGGTCTCACCGGTGGTCATCCGGGTCCATGTGGATCAGAGACAGTGGGATTTGAGGATCGTGCCTCCAGCTGCAGTGGATATGGGAGCGGTAGTCATTACGGCACTCCAAAGACTCGAGAGCAGAGGATTCTGGGAACAGAAGACATAGAAAAAGCTGAAAATCTGGTAATTTCTCCATGTCGTAATTGCCGTAATTTTGAGATGACAACACGTGATGTTCAACTCAGAGCAGTTCACGTCCCCAGACTGGGAATTATCCATTTCTATTGCAACACTATCAACACTCATTTGTGTGATGCATGCAGCAAAACAAGTCCCACCTGGAGCAAATGTGCCATGTTGAGGACATCCTATGAGGGCTGACGTCCACAGTGCAGTCAGAGTCAAGAAGAAAGAGACGCCTGGACTCATGGAAAACTCTGTACAACTGCAGGTGACCAGGAAATTTTTGATATTCCCTAACAAACAAGAAACACATTGCGAGCAAATAATGAAAGATGAGTCCGAATCCTCTGTGAATGAACAGCAGCAGAAACAGAAGCTCACCATCAAATGCTCAAACGCTGTCTAAGGAGTCAGTTTAGCGCTGGTCTTCACTGCTGGGTTGAACATCCTCAAGTGTTGTCAACTTATTTCAGCCTGTGCCAACTTGACCGCAAAAGTGTTTACTTTGCCACAAACTGTCAAAACTGCTTGGCTTGCAGATTTCAATGTGCCATATGATTGCTTCCCCAAATTTAAAACTACATAAAAAAATATAATTATGCTAGTCTTATAATCTTTTATATATATATATATATATATATATATAAGTATTAAATTAATAACATACATTATTCTATTATGAATTGCTTACCTTTTTAAATATAATCATTAAATTATGAATTACTAATTTAATTATACAATAGGTCTTATTTTCTATTCTACTTATTTAATAGCTATTATTTGAAGTGCTTTATTAATAGTGTTATGTTAACTTTATTCATTTAATAGATTTAATAATATTTAATCATTCTCTTAATTAAAACTAACTCTTAATTTCTATTTTAGTTTTTTTAATTAATGAAATCAGTATATTTTTTGAAAAATAAATAAACTTTGAAATATTAAATGGAAAATAAATATATTATTTATTTATATACTCTACATATGTTATGTTCTATTGTTAATTTAACTGCCTAAATTTTGTTATCTTAATTATAACACTCAAACTATTATTAAATGATTAATTATTTAATAGTTATTATTTGAAAAAATATTGAGATACTGCATTAATAATGTTATGTTAACTTTATTTATTTAATAGCTTAAATGTTTTAATTCGGAAAATCATTGAGTATTAAATAAATAATTAGTATAATATCTTAATTTTTATTTATAATGGGTTTTTTTAATTAATGAAATCAGTATATTATTTTGAACAATAAATAAACATTGAAATATTAAATGGAAAATAAATATATTATTTATTTATATGTTCTACAGATGTTATATTCTATTGTTAATTTAACTCCCTAAATTTTGTTATCTTATTTATAACACTCAAACTATTATTAAATGATTAATTATTTAATAGTTATTATTTGAAAAATGTTGAGATACTGCATTAATAGTGTTATGTTAACTTTATTTATTTAATAGCTTAAATGTTTTAATTCGGAAAATCATTAAGTATTAAATAAATAATTAGTATAATATCTTAATTTTTTTTATAATGGGTTTTTTTTTCTAAATTAATGAAATCATAGTCAATTTTTAGAAAAATCAATAAACATTAAAATATTAAATGGAAAATAAATATATTGTATTTATATACTATAATTATATTATGTTCTATTGTTAATTTAACTGCCTAAATTGTGTTATCTTAATTATAATATTTAAACTATTAATTATTAAATGATTAGTTATATTATTCAATATTACATTAAAAATAGAATGGTTTTAAAGATATATTATATATGATTCAATTTGGGTTGTTTTATGATTGATGATACATGAAAAGTAATAATAAACAAATATTTTGAAGCATCATTCTGTTGTACAGTTTAGGGTTACTCTTTATTTTAAGGTGTCCTCGCTAGAGTGTTATTATATAATAATAATAATTAACTACATGTACTTACTATAAGATTAGGTTTGGTTTAGTTGCATGTAATTATGCATAACTGAATTACTACATGTAACATGGACACTGTAAAATCAAGTGTAACCCAGTCTTGTGGTCAAGTTGAATATCTCCAGCTAGAGGTTTGTTGAAATCACAAGCCCTGACTAATGTGTTTGTGAAGCTTGCCTTAGCAAACACAGCTAATGATTAACTGCAGCTTATTTGGTTTCAGGACATTTCTCACACTGATTTATCTGTCCGATCAGGCTCCTTCCACACATCAATGTACCAACTTTATGTTTGTGGGTTTGTGTATGTGATGTAAATATACATACGTGTGAGATATCAGCACCATTCCCTGTTTCACTTTAATGAATAAAATTGACATATTCAGAAGTGCAAACATATGTCATTAAAGTCAAGATGCGCCACACATCAAGTCACCCATGATTTATGAAAATACTTTTCCTGCCAAGAAAGGAATTGAAAGAGGAAGTTGGCTAAACACTTCAAAAACCAAAAAAGTGAAACGCTACAGATGTCACACCACCATTACTGCTTATAATGCAGAAGAAGATCTGTATTTATTAGTACTGAAAATATGGACTGTATAAAATACATTCAGCATTAGATTCCACTATGAAATACTGGTTGCATTAAAGAATTAGACACCCAGAAATGAGCATTTCGGCACTATTTTCTCACCCTCTTATCCACTTTCTGCTGCACATTTCCAAAAACAAAAAACAGAAACTTAAACTTTTACACTTCAAAAAGACACAAATGCACCATATAAATAGGCCGTATGCCGATTTACTGTAGTAGTCTTTTCTTCCAGTGAGCTTTGAACCGTTGCAATCGTATCAGTGAATCAGTAAATTGAGAACCGAATCAGTCTGATTCATGAATGAATTTTTCAGACCAGTTTTGTGAACTGGATCAACTGATTTTGACTCAAAAGAACGATTCAAGGGCAGTAATGGGACATATTGACAATACAATATTGAAAAAAGTAAGTATTTGTGTTAGTTACTTGTTATGGAAAATAATGCGTTGCATTACTTTTGCCATACTTTTTCTCACCTGGCAAATGTTGTTTCTTACAAATGTAAAGGCCCATAAAAAATGTATATAAATTATATATAAATAGCTTTTTTGTAATGTGTTGCGCCTAATGCCTGGTTCAGATTACATGATTTTTTGTTTGTTACGATAGTCACTGTCAGATTACGCAATTTTTTTGTCCGTTACGATAGTCACTTTGTCAGATTACGCAATTTTTTTTTGTCCGTTACGATAGTCACTGTCAGATTATATGATTTTTTGTTTTTGTCTGTTGCGATAGTCACTGTCAGATTACGCAATGTTTTTTTTGTCTGTTGCGATAGTCACTGTGTCAGATTACGCAATTTTTTTTTTGTCTGTTACGATAGTCACTTTGTCAGATTACACGATTTTTTTTTGTCCGTTACGATAGTCACTGTCAGATTATATGATTTTTTGTTTTTGTCTGTTACAAAAAACCCGACAATGGACACGTTCCTGGATTGCTTGAAGAGGACAGTATGGGCTGTCAATCCTCCAAAGAGAACTTGAGGTAAAATATTGTTTTCTTATATATTTTTACTTTTAGTTTTAACGTTAGCACCATCATCTCTCTTTCGTTTCACCATTTTTGGAAAGTTGTGTACGGAAAAGCTTGTCCCCCTATTGGTCAACCTCATACATGCGACGGAACCGTCGTGGACGACCGCTAAAAAAATTAAACATGCTAGTCTTATTTTCGTGACGTCGTGAAGCATCGCAGACGCGACGTAGGTTGTCGCCCGCTATGACGCACTATACGAGATGATACGATCGAATCTTGTGTCCCGACGCCCGTTGTCGTTTACGAATCCCCACGACACCCTACGTCAAATGGATCGTGCCAAAATCGGGCTAAAATCGTGTAATCAGAACCAGGCATAACACTGTTCAAGAGCGAGTAAATAATGCTAGAAGAATCATTTTTGGGTGGACTATCCCTTTAAAAAAAAAAAAAAAAAGGAGGAAGAGGTGATCAAAAAGCGCGCTCATCTTAATACTCTGTGTTGTAGACCGTCATGTCTTTGGCATGTGTGACCAGCAGCTCCCAAGGATACTGATTCACGGGTCTTTTGACCTTTGACCCTGTGTATTTGCTCTCTTGCACCATCAGAGCGACGTCTTCATCGTCTAATATCCGTATCAGATCGCCCTCGGGGTCCCGGTAGTTCAAAGCAATATCTTCCACATGAAAGAGCTCCCTGAGGGGAAAACAGAAGAGAAGAGAGGAAAACAAATTGCACAATAGTTTAGAGGTCATAACAAGGGCACATATAATTAGCATAATGTAATTTGAGGCCTCTATGTTGTATTTGCAGTCATGTGACTTATATGCTAATTACTTAACACTGTGCATGCGGCATTCAAATAACAGATGCATATTCAACGTAATCATGCAAATGAGGTTTATTATTAAACATTAATCCAGCGTTGCTCAACAAATTGGCCTTGGGCCTTGAGTTTGTAGAGAGAATAAAATTACAGAAAAAAAAAATCTGGTTGAATCTGATGATTTCTCATTGAAGTAGTATGGATCAATCTCTTGTTTTTGAAGATTTAATTTTTTTATATACCGCAGTAAATGTTGACAGTGTGATTCATTTTGCTCTGTAAAAACAATCTGAGCTGTTCGGATTGACATTAGCATGTCGCTAATCTTTATTTTTGATTTTAGCTTTTATTTTGAAGAATACTGGGTTACACTTCATTTTGACGGTCCACTTTAGGCATTCTACTAATCGGAGCGTAAACGAGCGTAAAAGTGTAAACGGAAACTCTGGAAGCGCGTTTGAAAGTTCAGATCAGCGAAAGAAAGATGAAAAAACAGCAAAAAATGCAGTGTATTAAAAAAACAAGTCAAGAAGATTGCCTGCGATTTATTTTTTTACAGTTTCAAAGATATTCAGTTTCAATTGATATTTACATTAGTTTCTTGAAAAGTTACGTTCATTATTATTGGCACAAAAGTAATTCCATAATTGTATCAATGTTATCAATCAACTTTAACCACAGTGGCTGGTGAGCGAACGCTCCTGTTCAAACTCGTTCATCAAAATTGAACGAATCATTTTTCGAGTCATTTTGTTCATTTCATTCGTTGAATGAACGAAATGACTCGAAAAAAGATTCATTCATTTTGATGAACGAGTTTGAACAGGAGAGTCACGAACGCACATCACAGAACAGAGTAAGGCGAGCATTTGAGCTTAAACTTAAACTTTTTTTATTTTTTAAATGAGCGATCATTTCGCTTGATAAGACCCTTATTCATCTTCTGGAATCGTTTAAAGCCCTTTGAACAGTTTGAACTGAAACTGTCTTTTGGACCTTGAACCGTTTGG
Organism: Pimephales promelas; assembly: GCF_988280905.1. Taxonomy (NCBI): domain Eukaryota; kingdom Metazoa; phylum Chordata; class Actinopteri; order Cypriniformes; family Leuciscidae; genus Pimephales; species Pimephales promelas. The sequence continues at coordinate 17,640,274 of NC_142770.1, read as the reverse complement.
TGCCCAATGAAGTGCATTCTTTGAAGAAAAATCCTGGAATATTTTCATCAAAAACCTTAATTTCTTTTTGACTGAAGAAAGAAAGACATGGACATCTTGGATGACATGGGGGTGAGTAAATTATCAGCAATCATTTTTTTTGTGTTTTTTTTTTTAAGTGAACTACTCCTTTAATTTCAAGCCCTGCGAATAACTATAAGTAACTTTGAAACTGCATGTCAGCTACCAGTCATTACAGTATTAGTAGACTAGTAAACTGTTAAGGTTCAGGTTAATAAGTTGACATGTAGTTGGAAAGTTAATTATAGTGAGTAGAAAGTCTGTTGAAGGAGCATCACAATAAAGAGTTAGCAGATATTAAGCTAATAATCTAATGAGAGTCAGTTGACATGTAGTTACAAAGTTACTTATAGTAAGTAGAACGTAGTAAAGGGACCATCAAAATAAATAGAAACTGAGATT